>NW_028232913.1:0-88960 GCF_057557595.1 Rhyacophila brunnea
TTGTTCGGTTAGGTTGGGTTTGATTTGATTTGATTAGGTTAGGTTTATTCGGTTAGGTTAGGTTTGATTTGGTTAGGTTAGGTTTGTTCGGTTATGTTGGGTTTGATTTGGTTAGGTTAGGTTTGTTCGGTTAGGTTGGGTTTGATTTGGTTAGGTTAGGTTAGGTTTGTTCGGTTAGGTTAGGTTTGATTTGGTTAGGTTAGGTTTGTTCGGTTAGGTTGGGTTTGATTTGATTAGGTTAGGTTTGATTTGATTAGGTTAGGTTAGGTTTGTTCGGTTAGGTTAGGTTTGATTTGGTTAGGTTAGGTTTGTTCGGTTAGGTTGGGTTTGATTTGATTAGGTTAGGTTTGTTCGGTTAGGCTAGGTTTGATTTGATTAGGTTAGGTTTGTTCGGTTAGGTTGGGTTTGATTTGATTAGGTTAGGTTTGTTCGGTTAGGCTAGGTTTGATTTGATTAGGTTAGGTTTGTTCGGTTAGGTTAGGTTTGATTTGATTAGGTTAGGTTTGTTCGGTTAGGTTAGGTTTGTTAACCGACTGACCCGACGTTGGCTTAATTGTGTTAAATGCCCCGATCAGTCTTTGAACGTTTTGTGTTTTCTGTCTACTTTTTTCATATATAAAATCGTTTTTTCAATTAATATTTGATAATAAAGAAATCCCGAATCCCGAGAAAAGATCGGAATTTCCCGAAATTTTTAAAATTCCATTATTCGTTCAAATATGAAATTAATTATGTTCAGACTTCAGATAATGTAGTTGTGACTAGAGTTGGGTTTCGGGAATTACCCGACGGGAATTTTAAAAATTTCGGGAAATTCCGATCTTTTCTCGGGATTCGGGATTTCTTTATTATCAAATATTAATTGAAAAAACGATTTTATATATGAAAAAAGTAGACAGAAAACACAAAACGTTCAAAGACTGATCGGGGCATTTAACACAATTAAGCCAACGTCGGGTCAGTCGGTTAACAAACCTAACCTAACCGAACAAACCTAACCTAATCAAATCAAACCTAACCTAACCGAACAAACCTAACCTAATCAAATCAAACCTAGCCTAACCGAACAAACCTAACCTAATCAAATCAAACCCAACCTAACCGAACAAACCTAACCTAACCAAATCAAACCTAACCTAACCGAACAAACCTAACCTAACCTAACCAAATCAAACCCAACCTAACCGAACAAACCTAACCTAACCAAATCAAACCTAACCTAACCGAACAAACCTAACCTAACCAAATCAAACCTAACCTAACCGAACAAACCTAACCTAATTAAATCAAACCTAACCTAACTCAAAATCAACCAACCAAACCACCAAAATTTTATTTTGAATTTCGTGTTGATTTAAAATTTTACCTAGGTAGGTGAGTGAGTGCAATTTGCGTATTGATACGTGCTCGATATCATTCGACACCTGAATTGTGTTGGTAGCCCTGAAAAGGGCTTTTGTTTCAATAAAATGCGAGCGAACGCGTATTATTCATCTCCATCTCTATCCTCATTCATCTCGTCTATTGTCGTCGTCGTCGTCATCCACCCGAGATACCCCCCCTTCCCGGGCTGCCGTCGTCGCATCATCGTCATCGTGATGATTAGATTAGATTCGATCACGGCGTCTTACTTCTTCGCAGCGGCTTTCTTCGCGGCGGGCTTCTTCGCAGCGGCCTTCTTGGGCTTTGGCGCCTTCGGCTTCTTCGTGGGCGGCTTGGCGGACTTTTTCGCCTTGGTCGGCGTCTTGGGCTTGGCGGCCTTCTTGGCGGCGGGGGCGGCCTTCTTGGGAGAGGCAGCTTTCTTGGCGGCTGCGGCCGATCTGGCCGCGGTTTCAAGAGGGGCCGACGACTTTCTCATGGCGGTCGCGGGCTTCTTCTTTGCGGCTGCCGCCGAAGACTTGCCTCCGCCGGCTGCGGCGCCCTTCTTCTCCTTGGATGAGGCGGGGCGCGATTTCTTCGCGGCGGGCTTCTTACCGGAGGTGGAGCCGCCCGCCGATTTGGCCTTGCCGGCTTCCAGTTTGAACGAACCGGAGGCCCCCTTGCCCTTGGTCTGCACTAGGGCGCCGGATTCGACGGCACCCTTCAGGTATTTCTTGATGAAGGGCGCCAGCTTGTCGGCGTCCACCTTGTAGTTGGCCGAGATGTATTTTTTTATCGCCTGCAGGGAGGATCCGGCGCGCTCTTTCAGCTCTTTGATGGCGCTGTTGACCATCTCAGAGGTCTTGGGATGCGTCGGCTTGACCTTGGGCTTCTTCGCGGCTTTGCCTGCTGCCGATTTCTTCGCAGGGGTAGAGGGCACCGGCGAAGCGGTGACGGGTGCTGCTGTATCTGCCATCTTTGCGTTATTCGATTGATTGAATAATAGAATGAAATATAATATTAAATTATATTGTATCGCGGCGTATATTCTGCTTGCTTGCTTGCTATCTATCTGTACGATGCGCTAGAGTGAAACGACTCGAACGGCTCGCGGATTGTATACGGCGAGAGCGAGACGGGTGCCGCAGTACCGATGTGCGAACGCCGCTCTCAGAGATGATGTCCGTCTAGATCGGCGATTTTAGTCACGAATTGCACCGGCATTTTTGCTTCGATCTCTCGATATTTTTCAATTTTTCGCGGCCGCCGCCCTAGCGAGGGGGCTCAGGGGCGGGCGGTCGCGCCGCCCACCGATCTGTCTGTCGTTTCAAAGCGGGCGAATGGTCGCGAGTCTGTCCTCGGGCTCGCGGGATGCGTTTCAAATTGGAATTGTGTCCGCGCGCGCACATAACGTGTCGGGAAAATGGCCGTAGATTCGTTAAGAATTATCAGATTCCAACGATCGAGCCTTCGTCCGGCGCGTCGATATACCTCCTCGCGGTTGCGATCGGCCGCGGGCCCCTGGCGCCCCCACGGGCGTCGCGATCCGCCCCCGAGTCGGCCGGAGTTAGCACAAGACGATCGCGGCATACAAACATTACTCGTATCGGGCGAAGACGACGGCGGCGGCCCCGCGGTGCTCGATGCAGTCCGCAGTGTTCACGAAGGAGCAGCAGGCGACGATGGTGCATGGTATTGTGCACGATGGTAAATAAAGAAGCACGACATGAGAATAGAATGTTCAATTCGAATAATTACTTACCTAACAATGGATTGCGATAGGTACGGCGCGATCGGTCGCTCGCTCGCTCACTGCGCCTCCCTCCCTCCCTCCCTCCCGCGATAGATAGATATCGTAAATAAATAGTTATAATCAATTAATTAATTAATTAAATAATTAATTAAATAATTAAATATGATAATATAATATTATGAGTGTGTTTAATATGACCGATGCAAAGCATACTGGCATGTAACAACGCACATATGAGAGTAGAAAACCATAGCAGCCGAAATCGACAACCATAACCATAAGTGCGAGACCGAAACACGAATTACTAATGTCATTGTTACTATTAAGTACCTATATGAAATCAAATATGAAGACATTGGACACTGGAAGGATTATTTTAAGATATCGATCGGGGGGGGGGGGATTCGGAATAAACTATTCCCGAAATTATGTGTCATGTACGTACGTACGTACGTACCAAAAAATCTATCGTACAATGCAAAATTATCCGATTCGCATTATTTATGTATCGCAGGTCCATCCGTTGAAGGATCGATGAAAATCCTCCACGCACAGACGATAATCGAGATAACAAACAGATGTGTAATATTATGTACCTAAATCTAATGTGATATTTTCTTTTTCAGATGCACGCACGCATGCATTCACCTAAGATGTATGGATAATATTATCAATAGTATAATGATGACTTATTGTTCTACTTACTGACTTACTTAGGTGGGTACTGTTGTACTTAATAATAATAAAATAATATTCACAGATAGATTGATTCTTATTATTTTCCTATCAAATCATCCTTCGTGGCGGGCTTAGTTAGTTATCTAGTCTAGTTTATAATATGGTGTTGGATAATGATATAATTATAAGCGCAGATACAAGATAATTATTGTAACAAATATTCGTATTATTATTATTACAATAGGTAGGCAGTCAGTCGATTTATTTATTTTTCCTGCTTGGCATAATATTAATAGCGATAATGAGACTAGCGAAACATGCGATTCGATCAATTCGATTTGAAAATATTGGCGGCCCTTAAAAGGGCCTTTGCTGGTTTTTTTTCTTCTTTCTTCATTTTCATGGACTTCACTTGGAGCTGGTGTATTTGGTGACTGCCTTTGTTCCTTCGCTGACGGCGTGCTTGGCGAGCTCTCCGGGCAGAAGGAGCCTGACGGCGGTCTGGATCTCCCTGCTGGTGATGGTGGAGCGCTTGTTGTAGTGGGCGAGGCGCGACGCTTCGGCGGCGATCCTCTCGAAGATGTCGTTGACGAAGCTGTTCATGATGCTCATCGCCTTACTGGAGATTCCGGTGTCGGGGTGCACCTGCTTGAGCACCTTGTAGATGTAGATTGCGTAACTCTCCTTCCTCCTCCTCTTTGTCTTCTTCTTGTCTCCCTTGGAGATGTTCTTCTGGGCTTTGCCGGATTTCTTGGCGGCCTTTCCGCTAGTCTTGGGCGGCATGATGATCGGCGATGGGTATTACGATACAATACGGATATATAGATAGATTAGGTAGGTGCGGTGTCAATCGGCGGCGGTGGCTCGAGTGAGAATCTGCCGAAATTTTTTTTTTTTACCGCTTGCCATCGCTGTGTAGAGCGAACGGCGCGCGGCTTTGCGGGTCGCGTGATGCGGCGCACGTCTCCCGCTACGGGCGCACCGCACGCCATCACAAAATAGAGCTTTGGATATCCCTGAGTGAGCTTTCTTCAAAGGACCGTCCGTCGATTCAGATCGACGCGCATCTTTCGCACAGTTAATTTTCAACACTACCACATCTCGCCATGTCTGGTCGCGGAAAAGGCGGTAAAGTCAAGGGAAAGGCAAAGTCTCGTTCGAATCGCGCCGGACTCCAGTTCCCCGTCGGTCGCATACACAGACTCCTGCGCAAGGGAAACTACGCCGAGAGGGTGGGCGCTGGTGCGCCGGTGTACCTGGCCGCCGTCATGGAATACCTCGCCGCCGAAGTACTCGAGTTGGCGGGAAACGCGGCCCGCGACAACAAGAAGACCAGGATCATCCCTCGTCATTTGCAGCTCGCCATCCGCAACGACGAGGAGCTGAACAAGCTGCTCTCCGGTGTCACCATCGCCCAGGGAGGAGTGCTGCCCAACATCCAGGCGGTGCTCTTGCCCAAGAAGACTGAGAAGAAGGCGTAAAAAAAAATAAATAAAAAAAAAAAAATCGTATCTTCTATGATTACATGCAATAATCCATCTATCGTCGTACAAAAGGCCCTTTTCAGGGCCGCCATTTTTATTCAAATCCGACTGGTAGCGAACGTGTCGAGCTCGTTATTGTTGCTTATAAAATTGATTGAAATAATTATTCATCGAAAGTAGGTAGTATTCAAATTGTTATTATTATAGGTATTAATTAGCAATGAATGCGCACAGAGAGAACTGTCCATATTACAATAAATGTTCTGGAAATTCAAAATTTGAAAATACATCTAAAATAAGTAAGTAGGTAGGTAGGTATATAATTTCGTAGTAATTAATGAGGAGATAGAGATGCGATGTGTCGATCTCTTGTTTGTTTAAACTACTCGTATGGTGTGGCGGTTTCAGTTTTAAATAGTTTTGTAGGATAATGATTGTGATATATGTATTTATATAGGTGAGGAGCATCTATTGATTATATCTATATAACGTGTTTAGCGACATTATTATAATTAATTAATTAATTAATTAATTGTGGTAGATGGACGGCGAGATAATATGACAAGGTATGGATGGTGGTGGACTGACGGATAGAAAACGCGTTTTGATAAGAGATTGGTGCGTTTTCTAAAATAATAGGTAATATAAGGAGGCTGTTTAATTAATATTATGTGGGTAGATATTATTTAATGAATCTCGCCTCACACACAACGCACTACGTACGCAGCGTTGCGTTATTATTAGATGGTGAGTATATTTTATCTAATCAACTGCTTAATTGATCAATTACATACAACAAACGCAATATTACTAACAAACCTATTTTTATCCAAAAATAGTGGAACACGCAGGATGATAATAATATATTATACTTGGATAAATAGGTATATATAAATATATTATTATAGGCACATAACGGCCGATCGCTCGCTCACGGTTGCGTAAACATTCGAATGTCAAAAAATTTGCGGCCCTGAAAAGGGCCTTTTGCGATAGGTATGATAAATATTATTTTTTTTTTTTTAATTCTTAAGCGCGTTCGCCGCGGATTCGTCTCGCCAGCTGGATATCTTTGGGCATGATGGTGACGCGTTTGGCGTGGATGGCGCAAAGGTTCGTGTCCTCGAATAGACCGACGAGGTACGCCTCGCTGGCCTCCTGCAGCGCCATGACGGCCGAGCTCTGGAAGCGCAGATCGGTCTTGAAATCTTGAGCGATCTCGCGCACCAGTCGCTGGAAGGGCAGCTTGCGGATGAGGAGCTCAGTGCTCTTCTGATAACGGCGGATCTCACGGAGAGCGACCGTACCGGGCCTGTAACGATGGGGCTTCTTCACGCCCCCTGTGGCCGGCGCGCTTTTCCTCGCGGCCTTCGTGGCGAGCTGTTTGCGGGGAGCTTTTCCACCGGTGGATTTTCGGGCAGTCTGCTTGGTACGAGCCATGTCTTCTTCTTCAAAGTAGTAGGTTCTGAAACGAGCGTTCAACGAGAAGTGTGCACGCGATCCCGCAGACGGGGTGACTATATAGAGAGATCCGCTCGCTGCGATTGGTCGATGCGGTCGCCTTCGGCTGAACAGTGGGGGTGATCATTTTTGTCGGCGTATCGTTTTGAGGTCGAAATATTGCCTGAAAGTTAATTTTTTTTGAAAATATCTCTTTTTATTCTATTCCGCAATTATTAATTATAGCCGTTATCTTTATTGCGCACTCGCTTTGCGCGAAATGCGCAGCGCTGGGCGTGGTTGCGCCGCGACGCGCCAGAGCGAGACGCACTCGCCCGCGCCTTGATTTCGCAAGGAAGCGAGCGAGACGTCGCATACGCGCGAGACGAGCGTCTATAAAAGAGACGTCGCAGGGAGCAAAATTTTATAATTCGTCTAGCGGCCGCAGTGAGCGCATCGCATCGTTTCGATTTTTGACATCATCCACTTTTTGACACTCATACAAGATGACCGGTCGCGGTAAAGGAGGAAAGGGATTGGGAAAAGGGGGCGCCAAGCGTCACAGGAAGGTTCTTCGCGATAACATCCAGGGCATCACGAAGCCTGCGATCCGTCGTCTGGCTCGTCGCGGCGGAGTCAAGCGCATATCTGGCTTGATTTACGAAGAGACCCGAGGAGTCCTGAAGGTGTTCCTCGAGAACGTCATCAGGGACGCCGTCACCTACACGGAGCACGCGAAGAGGAAGACCGTCACCGCCATGGACGTCGTGTACGCCCTGAAGAGACAGGGTCGCACCCTGTACGGTTTCGGCGGCTAAGCTGGCCAATATAATGCCTTTCATCGTATCGTCTCGTCTAGATACAATACAGACTGACTACGCATAATGATGGATGAGTGGGTTGGTTTTTATGCTACGCCCGCTTAACTATTATTATGTGAATATATCTATCTACTCACATACAAACGGCCCTTTTCAGGGCCACCATGTCTATTTCGTTCGATCCGTTTGCATTCGTATAGTATCGCAGTAATAATGCATGCAGCTGTTGTTCGGTTAGGTTAGGTTTGATTTGATTACGTTAGGTTAGGTTTGATTTGATTTGATTTGATTAGGTTAGGTTTGATTTGGTTAGGTTAGGTTTGTTCGGTTAGGCTAGGTTTGATTTGGTTAGGTTAGGTTTGTTCGGTTAGGTTGGGTTTGATTTGATTTGATTAGGTTAGGTTTATTCGGTTAGGTTAGGTTTGATTTGGTTAGGTTAGGTTAGGTTTGTTCGGTTAGGTTGGGTTTGATTTGATTTGATTAGGTTAGGTTTATTCGGTTAGGTTAGGTTTGATTTGGTTAGGTTAGGTTTGTTCGGTTATGTTGGGTTTGATTTGGTTAGGTTAGGTTTGTTCGGTTAGGTTGGGTTTGATTTGGTTAGGTTAGGTTAGGTTTGTTCGGTTAGGTTAGGTTTGATTTGGTTAGGTTAGGTTTGTTCGGTTAGGTTGGGTTTGATTTGATTAGGTTAGGTTTGATTTGATTAGGTTAGGTTAGGTTTGTTCGGTTAGGTTAGGTTTGATTTGGTTAGGTTAGGTTTGTTCGGTTAGGTTGGGTTTGATTTGATTAGGTTAGGTTTGTTCGGTTAGGCTAGGTTTGATTTGATTAGGTTAGGTTTGTTCGGTTAGGTTGGGTTTGATTTGATTAGGTTAGGTTTGTTCGGTTAGGCTAGGTTTGATTTGATTAGGTTAGGTTTGTTCGGTTAGGTTAGGTTTGATTTGATTAGGTTAGGTTTGTTCGGTTAGGTTAGGTTTGTTAACCGACTGACCCGACGTTGGCTTAATTGTGTTAAATGCCCCGATCAGTCTTTGAACGTTTTGTGTTTTCTGTCTACTTTTTTCATATATAAAATCGTTTTTTCAATTAATATTTGATAATAAAGAAATCCCGAATCCCGAGAAAAGATCGGAATTTCCCGAAATTTTTAAAATTCCATTATTCGTTCAAATATGAAATTAATTATGTTCAGACTTCAGATAATGTAGTTGTGACTAGAGTTGGGTTTCGGGAATTACCCGACGGGAATTTTAAAAATTTCGGGAAATTCCGATCTTTTCTCGGGATTCGGGATTTCTTTATTATCAAATATTAATTGAAAAAACGATTTTATATATGAAAAAAGTAGACAGAAAACACAAAACGTTCAAAGACTGATCGGGGCATTTAACACAATTAAGCCAACGTCGGGTCAGTCGGTTAACAAACCTAACCTAACCGAACAAACCTAACCTAATCAAATCAAACCTAACCTAACCGAACAAACCTAACCTAATCAAATCAAACCTAGCCTAACCGAACAAACCTAACCTAATCAAATCAAACCCAACCTAACCGAACAAACCTAACCTAACCAAATCAAACCTAACCTAACCGAACAAACCTAACCTAACCTAACCAAATCAAACCCAACCTAACCGAACAAACCTAACCTAACCAAATCAAACCTAACCTAACCGAACAAACCTAACCTAACCAAATCAAACCTAACCTAACCGAACAAACCTAACCTAATTAAATCAAACCTAACCTAACTCAAAATCAACCAACCAAACCACCAAAATTTTATTTTGAATTTCGTGTTGATTTAAAATTTTACCTAGGTAGGTGAGTGAGTGCAATTTGCGTATTGATACGTGCTCGATATCATTCGACACCTGAATTGTGTTGGTAGCCCTGAAAAGGGCTTTTGTTTCAATAAAATGCGAGCGAACGCGTATTATTCATCTCCATCTCTATCCTCATTCATCTCGTCTATTGTCGTCGTCGTCGTCATCCACCCGAGATACCCCCCCTTCCCGGGCTGCCGTCGTCGCATCATCGTCATCGTGATGATTAGATTAGATTCGATCACGGCGTCTTACTTCTTCGCAGCGGCTTTCTTCGCGGCGGGCTTCTTCGCAGCGGCCTTCTTGGGCTTTGGCGCCTTCGGCTTCTTCGTGGGCGGCTTGGCGGACTTTTTCGCCTTGGTCGGCGTCTTGGGCTTGGCGGCCTTCTTGGCGGCGGGGGCGGCCTTCTTGGGAGAGGCAGCTTTCTTGGCGGCTGCGGCCGATCTGGCCGCGGTTTCAAGAGGGGCCGACGACTTTCTCATGGCGGTCGCGGGCTTCTTCTTTGCGGCTGCCGCCGAAGACTTGCCTCCGCCGGCTGCGGCGCCCTTCTTCTCCTTGGATGAGGCGGGGCGCGATTTCTTCGCGGCGGGCTTCTTACCGGAGGTGGAGCCGCCCGCCGATTTGGCCTTGCCGGCTTCCAGTTTGAACGAACCGGAGGCCCCCTTGCCCTTGGTCTGCACTAGGGCGCCGGATTCGACGGCACCCTTCAGGTATTTCTTGATGAAGGGCGCCAGCTTGTCGGCGTCCACCTTGTAGTTGGCCGAGATGTATTTTTTTATCGCCTGCAGGGAGGATCCGGCGCGCTCTTTCAGCTCTTTGATGGCGCTGTTGACCATCTCAGAGGTCTTGGGATGCGTCGGCTTGACCTTGGGCTTCTTCGCGGCTTTGCCTGCTGCCGATTTCTTCGCAGGGGTAGAGGGCACCGGCGAAGCGGTGACGGGTGCTGCTGTATCTGCCATCTTTGCGTTATTCGATTGATTGAATAATAGAATGAAATATAATATTAAATTATATTGTATCGCGGCGTATATTCTGCTTGCTTGCTTGCTATCTATCTGTACGATGCGCTAGAGTGAAACGACTCGAACGGCTCGCGGATTGTATACGGCGAGAGCGAGACGGGTGCCGCAGTACCGATGTGCGAACGCCGCTCTCAGAGATGATGTCCGTCTAGATCGGCGATTTTAGTCACGAATTGCACCGGCATTTTTGCTTCGATCTCTCGATATTTTTCAATTTTTCGCGGCCGCCGCCCTAGCGAGGGGGCTCAGGGGCGGGCGGTCGCGCCGCCCACCGATCTGTCTGTCGTTTCAAAGCGGGCGAATGGTCGCGAGTCTGTCCTCGGGCTCGCGGGATGCGTTTCAAATTGGAATTGTGTCCGCGCGCGCACATAACGTGTCGGGAAAATGGCCGTAGATTCGTTAAGAATTATCAGATTCCAACGATCGAGCCTTCGTCCGGCGCGTCGATATACCTCCTCGCGGTTGCGATCGGCCGCGGGCCCCTGGCGCCCCCACGGGCGTCGCGATCCGCCCCCGAGTCGGCCGGAGTTAGCACAAGACGATCGCGGCATACAAACATTACTCGTATCGGGCGAAGACGACGGCGGCGGCCCCGCGGTGCTCGATGCAGTCCGCAGTGTTCACGAAGGAGCAGCAGGCGACGATGGTGCATGGTATTGTGCACGATGGTAAATAAAGAAGCACGACATGAGAATAGAATGTTCAATTCGAATAATTACTTACCTAACAATGGATTGCGATAGGTACGGCGCGATCGGTCGCTCGCTCGCTCACTGCGCCTCCCTCCCTCCCTCCCTCCCGCGATAGATAGATATCGTAAATAAATAGTTATAATCAATTAATTAATTAATTAAATAATTAATTAAATAATTAAATATGATAATATAATATTATGAGTGTGTTTAATATGACCGATGCAAAGCATACTGGCATGTAACAACGCACATATGAGAGTAGAAAACCATAGCAGCCGAAATCGACAACCATAACCATAAGTGCGAGACCGAAACACGAATTACTAATGTCATTGTTACTATTAAGTACCTATATGAAATCAAATATGAAGACATTGGACACTGGAAGGATTATTTTAAGATATCGATCGGGGGGGGGGGGATTCGGAATAAACTATTCCCGAAATTATGTGTCATGTACGTACGTACGTACGTACCAAAAAATCTATCGTACAATGCAAAATTATCCGATTCGCATTATTTATGTATCGCAGGTCCATCCGTTGAAGGATCGATGAAAATCCTCCACGCACAGACGATAATCGAGATAACAAACAGATGTGTAATATTATGTACCTAAATCTAATGTGATATTTTCTTTTTCAGATGCACGCACGCATGCATTCACCTAAGATGTATGGATAATATTATCAATAGTATAATGATGACTTATTGTTCTACTTACTGACTTACTTAGGTGGGTACTGTTGTACTTAATAATAATAAAATAATATTCACAGATAGATTGATTCTTATTATTTTCCTATCAAATCATCCTTCGTGGCGGGCTTAGTTAGTTATCTAGTCTAGTTTATAATATGGTGTTGGATAATGATATAATTATAAGCGCAGATACAAGATAATTATTGTAACAAATATTCGTATTATTATTATTACAATAGGTAGGCAGTCAGTCGATTTATTTATTTTTCCTGCTTGGCATAATATTAATAGCGATAATGAGACTAGCGAAACATGCGATTCGATCAATTCGATTTGAAAATATTGGCGGCCCTTAAAAGGGCCTTTGCTGGTTTTTTTTCTTCTTTCTTCATTTTCATGGACTTCACTTGGAGCTGGTGTATTTGGTGACTGCCTTTGTTCCTTCGCTGACGGCGTGCTTGGCGAGCTCTCCGGGCAGAAGGAGCCTGACGGCGGTCTGGATCTCCCTGCTGGTGATGGTGGAGCGCTTGTTGTAGTGGGCGAGGCGCGACGCTTCGGCGGCGATCCTCTCGAAGATGTCGTTGACGAAGCTGTTCATGATGCTCATCGCCTTACTGGAGATTCCGGTGTCGGGGTGCACCTGCTTGAGCACCTTGTAGATGTAGATTGCGTAACTCTCCTTCCTCCTCCTCTTTGTCTTCTTCTTGTCTCCCTTGGAGATGTTCTTCTGGGCTTTGCCGGATTTCTTGGCGGCCTTTCCGCTAGTCTTGGGCGGCATGATGATCGGCGATGGGTATTACGATACAATACGGATATATAGATAGATTAGGTAGGTGCGGTGTCAATCGGCGGCGGTGGCTCGAGTGAGAATCTGCCGAAATTTTTTTTTTTTACCGCTTGCCATCGCTGTGTAGAGCGAACGGCGCGCGGCTTTGCGGGTCGCGTGATGCGGCGCACGTCTCCCGCTACGGGCGCACCGCACGCCATCACAAAATAGAGCTTTGGATATACCAGAAGACAATTTTCTATCAAATACCACGGAATCAAATCTTCCATCAGACGCATTAAAGCTGGAGTTCCCCAAGGATCGGTACTAGCCCCCATCCTATACAACCTCTACACCAGAGACATACCCATCCCAAGCAATACCTCCGCAAGATCCTGTATAGTCGCTCAATACGCAGACGACACCGCCATACTAGCTAGATCTATCCAACTCAACCAGGCCACTAAATTAGTTCAACTAGCAGCTAACCAAATAGTTAAATGGTGCGACAAGTGGCGCATCAAACTAAATGCCAGCAAAAGCGAGGCAATTATCTTCAGACATAGGGGCGATAGGCTCTGCAAAATCAGAAATCAACTCGTCATGAGCAAAAAACTAATCCCGTGGTCAACCACGGTCAAATACTTAGGACTTCACTTAGATAAGAATCTTACATTCTTTAAACACATCAACTCAAAAGACAGAGAAGCTAGAATAGTAAAAGCCAGACTAACCCCAATGCTAGGTAGGCGCAGCAAAGTCTCCATGAGAGGCAAACTGCTATTACATACAGCAATAATTAGACCCATCATGACCTACGCTTGCCCCATCTGGGCTCACGGCAGCCCAAACCTCATCAAGAAGCTGCAAGTAGTTCAAAACATAGTCCTAAGATCGATTACAGGCGCCCCAAACTACGTCCGCAATAAAATACTACATAGAGACCTAGAAATGGAAACGCTAGAAGAGCACATAGGAAAACTAGCGATAAAATTCTACGCGTCAATGGATAATCATCCAAACGCTATAATCAAAAATCTCAACGACTACGACGAGAATACAGTCATGGACCATGACAGACCCAGGTCCTTCCTTAGGAGAATAAAGGCAGGACCCAGCATAAACAAAAACAAAAACAAACAACTACGACGCAGGAACAGATAATAAATATAACAAATATATAACAAATATAAAAATGCCACTTATGATTACAGATACAGATCCAAAGCTGCCCCTCTCTGTCGTCTCGAACTGCCGCGAACCGCCCTCAAAACTCTGAGCCGAGCGTCAAATGGCACAGCCCACACAGATGGATGACTAGAGAGTAGCAGCCCAAGACTCGTACTAGATGACTCCTCTCTCGAAGCATAGACCGCAACCTTTTCCTTCTTCTTACTAACCTGTTCTTTTTATAATAAAGCTTACAGATACAAATCACAGCGGCGGGGTTTTTGGCCGGGAGAGTCTCACAAACACTCCCGGAGTTTTTCACCCCGCCGCGGCTCAAATTTTGATGAGCAATCATGATGGGCCTAACATCCCAAAACGAGTGGTTATCGTTTTTCTATTCTTCTTTCTTCGACTTCACTCGCTTGGACTGGTGTGGTGTATGCCTCGGAACGAGCATGACTGGCCTCCTGAGATGGCGTGCTGGCAAGCCCGCTAAAACTGGATGGGACGTAAGCTGGCGCGGCGGACTCTCAACGATGAACTCCGCCCCGTGCATGATTCCGATGTCCCGATGCTACACTCAAACTCCTCCTCCTCTGGCGTCTTCAATCAAACAAGAAGGCAATACCGCCGTTGGCCTTTGGCGGTTGATGATCGGCTGATGGGCAATAACTCGGACGGTGAAGACGGTGGTCCGGGCTGTGGCTCGAATGAGAATGCTAAACGAACATATCCATTACTAGTTAAAAACTTTTTCTCATTTTTAACTAAGATTAAAAATTAAAATTAAATTCATTATTAAAACAACACCCCTTGCCATATAGAGGATCTCAAAACCTCACCCGAGTCTCCTCAAGACCCGAACGGGTCTCTTCAAGACCCCGTAATAAACGGGTCTCCTCAAGACCCGGAGTAAAATCGCACACGTAAATTCAGAGAAACCTTCACCAGCGACCAAATAATAGAGACGAAGGGGATAATGCTTAACGTATGTGAGCCCCATAAATACTGAAGGATGATCCAAAGTCAAAGTCAAGTCCCTGAGTGAGCTTTCTTCAAAGGACCGTCCGTCGATTCAGATCGACGCGCATCTTTCGCACAGTTAATTTTCAACACTACCACATCTCGCCATGTCTGGTCGCGGAAAAGGCGGTAAAGTCAAGGGAAAGGCAAAGTCTCGTTCGAATCGCGCCGGACTCCAGTTCCCCGTCGGTCGCATACACAGACTCCTGCGCAAGGGAAACTACGCCGAGAGGGTGGGCGCTGGTGCGCCGGTGTACCTGGCCGCCGTCATGGAATACCTCGCCGCCGAAGTACTCGAGTTGGCGGGAAACGCGGCCCGCGACAACAAGAAGACCAGGATCATCCCTCGTCATTTGCAGCTCGCCATCCGCAACGACGAGGAGCTGAACAAGCTGCTCTCCGGTGTCACCATCGCCCAGGGAGGAGTGCTGCCCAACATCCAGGCGGTGCTCTTGCCCAAGAAGACTGAGAAGAAGGCGTAAAAAAAAATAAATAAAAAAAAAAAAATCGTATCTTCTATGATTACATGCAATAATCCATCTATCGTCGTACAAAAGGCCCTTTTCAGGGCCGCCATTTTTATTCAAATCCGACTGGTAGCGAACGTGTCGAGCTCGTTATTGTTGCTTATAAAATTGATTGAAATAATTATTCATCGAAAGTAGGTAGTATTCAAATTGTTATTATTATAGGTATTAATTAGCAATGAATGCGCACAGAGAGAACTGTCCATATTACAATAAATGTTCTGGAAATTCAAAATTTGAAAATACATCTAAAATAAGTAAGTAGGTAGGTAGGTATATAATTTCGTAGTAATTAATGAGGAGATAGAGATGCGATGTGTCGATCTCTTGTTTGTTTAAACTACTCGTATGGTGTGGCGGTTTCAGTTTTAAATAGTTTTGTAGGATAATGATTGTGATATATGTATTTATATAGGTGAGGAGCATCTATTGATTATATCTATATAACGTGTTTAGCGACATTATTATAATTAATTAATTAATTAATTAATTGTGGTAGATGGACGGCGAGATAATATGACAAGGTATGGATGGTGGTGGACTGACGGATAGAAAACGCGTTTTGATAAGAGATTGGTGCGTTTTCTAAAATAATAGGTAATATAAGGAGGCTGTTTAATTAATATTATGTGGGTAGATATTATTTAATGAATCTCGCCTCACACACAACGCACTACGTACGCAGCGTTGCGTTATTATTAGATGGTGAGTATATTTTATCTAATCAACTGCTTAATTGATCAATTACATACAACAAACGCAATATTACTAACAAACCTATTTTTATCCAAAAATAGTGGAACACGCAGGATGATAATAATATATTATACTTGGATAAATAGGTATATATAAATATATTATTATAGGCACATAACGGCCGATCGCTCGCTCACGGTTGCGTAAACATTCGAATGTCAAAAAATTTGCGGCCCTGAAAAGGGCCTTTTGCGATAGGTATGATAAATATTATTTTTTTTTTTTTAATTCTTAAGCGCGTTCGCCGCGGATTCGTCTCGCCAGCTGGATATCTTTGGGCATGATGGTGACGCGTTTGGCGTGGATGGCGCAAAGGTTCGTGTCCTCGAATAGACCGACGAGGTACGCCTCGCTGGCCTCCTGCAGCGCCATGACGGCCGAGCTCTGGAAGCGCAGATCGGTCTTGAAATCTTGAGCGATCTCGCGCACCAGTCGCTGGAAGGGCAGCTTGCGGATGAGGAGCTCAGTGCTCTTCTGATAACGGCGGATCTCACGGAGAGCGACCGTACCGGGCCTGTAACGATGGGGCTTCTTCACGCCCCCTGTGGCCGGCGCGCTTTTCCTCGCGGCCTTCGTGGCGAGCTGTTTGCGGGGAGCTTTTCCACCGGTGGATTTTCGGGCAGTCTGCTTGGTACGAGCCATGTCTTCTTCTTCAAAGTAGTAGGTTCTGAAACGAGCGTTCAACGAGAAGTGTGCACGCGATCCTTTTTTGTTTAGTATATTGCCTTTTTACTTTTAATTGGAGTCCCGGGGCTATGCCCCCTATCTCCTTCATCTATGTATGATGGCGTTGAGAGGCTTTGGCAAGGTGCTTGTCCTTGTAATTGCATACAAGTGCACGCACCGATTTTGTACTCACATACAAACATTTCTTCTTTGTTGAGATAGTCAACAAAAAAGAAAGGGTACAAACATAAAATACAAGGTGTAGGATGATGATATGACCCAGCTTCAGGTCAAATCATTGGTCTAGTGGAATCCGGTGAAGATCTCTGCATTGACATTGATAGTCCGATTGTCCAACCCCGCCGAGCAGTATTTAGTCTTTTATACTTGAGTCCCTGTGTTGAGTCATGAAAAATGTGTGTGTATTTAAATTTTTTAATACTAGGGAGGAAGGTTCCCTCCGCCTGCACTTATGTCAGGCGGCGGGGTGCCCTTCATCTTTTATTATCCTCGGGGGGAGGTCGGGTATCAATGTCTTTTCTTGTTGCACTGAAAAATAACAGATTAGTCGCTTGGGTAAGAAGGAGTCTGTGGTGAGGATGTGAAGGAACTATGGTGGATGCTTGTCCAGCAGGATTGCCTTCGGCCTCCTATAGACGTAGTCTGTGTCGCTTCCATTTTCGATTAATAAATTTTTAATAGACGCGTTGGGATGGTTTATCATGGATTTGTAGAATCTCTTCGACAACTTCATGATATGTTCGTGGATGGTTTCAATGTTAAGGTCTCTGTGAAGTGTGGTATTGCGTACATACCACGGAGCGCCCGTGATTCGTCGCAATGTCTTGTTTTGAATAGTCTGAAAGAGTTTAATGTGTCGGGGATTTGAGTAAGCCCATATGGGGCTTGCGTAAGTGATTGTTGGTCTGGTGATTGCTGTGTAGAGCAGAAGTTTTGCTCGAGTAGACAGTTTACTCTTGGGGCCCATCATGGGTCGAAGTCTTGCGTTAACTATTATGGCTTGGCGTTTTTTCTCTTGTATGTGTTTATTAAACGTGAGTTTGTTGTCTATCGTAAGACCTAGATATTTAACCGACTTATCCCAAGGGATTATGTGGTTGTGCATCTTGAGATTTATCATTTTAAGGCGGTGCCTATTCGTATGCCTGGCAAAGTGAATGGCAGCGCTCTTAGCTGGATTAATCTGAATACGCCATTTATCGCACCAGTTGGATATTTGGTTTGCCGCTGTCTGGACTTGCATAGTTGCTTTGTTGAGATTGAGCGATTTGCTTAGGATAGCTGTGTCATCTGCGTATTGGGCAACGATGGTCGAGCTACCGTAACTGTCGGTGGGAATCGGTATGTCCTTTGTGTACAAGTTGTACAGGGTGGGACCTAACACGGATCCTTGTGGGACTCCGGCTGTGGGTATTTTTGTTGAGGATCTAATTCCGTTAAGTTTAACATTAAAGCTCCTATTCCGGAGAAAGGAGCTTATCATGTTGATCATGGCTGTGTCGAGTCCTGATTCTGAGAGCTTGACTATAAGGCCTTTGATCCAGACCTTATCAAAGGCTTTTGCTATGTCTAGAAAGAGACCTGTTGTAAAGGTTTTATAATTAAAAGCTTTAGTTATGTATTCGATTACCCTAAGTAGTTGATGGTTGGTCGAATGTCCTGCCCTAAATCCGTGTTGGATTTCTGGGATGAGGTCTGCTTCATCGATCATGATTTGAAGTCTGCGTTTTATGACTCGTTCAAAGATTTTACTTAAAGTCGGTAATAGGCTAATAGGTCTGTGATTTTCTGGACACGTCAGGTCCTTGCCGGGTTTTGGAATAAGGACTATGTCCGCTACTTTCCAGGCTGCTGGGAAGTATTGGAGCTCTAAGCTGGCGTTAACTATCTGCGTAAGTATTTCTATACCTCTGTCTGGGAGGTTTTTGACGGCTCTGTTTGTAAGACCGTCATTACCAGGGGCTTTTCGGTTATTAAGCCACTTAATGAGGCAACCGATTTCCGTGACCGTGGCCGGTGTTAGAGGATTTGGGGGAGGATCTGACCTCTTATTGTAAATATCCCTGGCTTTCCTGGTGATTTGTCTGACATGATTAACTATTTCAGAATTATTCCTGTCTATAGTGTTTGGAGAGAATTGTTTTGCTATGCTGACTGCAAATGCTTCAGCTTTGTCTATAGAAGAGTATACTGGGCCATTCGGTCCTTGAATATGTGTAATCTTCTGCCTGGTCTGTCTTAAAAGTTTTGTTAGGGACCAGTATGGTGGGCTGCCCTTGACTAAATTATTGACTTTTTGGCACCAGCTGGCGTCATCAAGTTCGGCTAATTCTTTCCTAATCTCTGGTATCAACCTGTTGTAAATCGTTTTGGATGCGCGGAGTTTTTGCTTCTGCCATTCCAAACGTGCTTTATTTTTCTCTCTGATTTTATCTTTAAGGCGCTGTGATATGTCTGGGCGGAGTGTATGATTTGATGGTCTAACTACAGTGGCTGCGTTTACGGCATCTAGTATTTCGCCCGTGAATGTCGCGACTGCGGAGTCTATGCTCTCCTCAGTGTTGAGAAGGGTTGGTTGCGTGAGCTTTTCCTCTAACGATGATTTAAAGTCTTCCCATGATGTTTGGGTTCTGATACGTCTGTTAATTGCTAGGACCACATTTGATGGGTCTCCTAAATGTAAAAGTACCGGCTTGTGGTCTGAGGATAGTTCGTTAACTACGCTGATTTCGTGAATGAAATCAGTTTCCGCGAGTAAAGCAAAATCTAAAATAGAAGGTCGATGTGTGTTATTAGCTGGGTAGTGCGTGGGCTCAGATGGAGCGGCTAAGGTTATGTTATTATCGTCAGTGAATTCGTAGATCATTTTACCTCTGAAGTCTGAAGAGCGGCCACCCCAAGCTAAGTGCTTAGCGTTGAAATCGCCCGCAATGACTACTGAGGTAACGTTAGTGTCCAGTAGGCTATCTAGATCTGTTCTGGTAATAGAATCGTCCTTTTTGAAAGGGGGAACGTAGACTGACGTGAATTTAACGCTGCCGGAGGAGCGGGTATTAACTATGATTGAGCATGATTCTAGTGCCCGGCTTTGTGTGGTTGGAGGTGCCTCACAATGGTCTATATGAGACTTAATAAAAATGGCGGTTCCGCCGCCCCTGTTGGTTGGTCTGTCCGTTCTGTACGTGGTGTAGTTTGGAAAACGGATGCGGGAAGTAGGTTTAAGGTGGGTCTCGCTAACTAGGAGTATGTCGATGTCGTGCTTGGATAGGAAATTGATGATTTCCCCCTTATCAATAATTAAGGTACCGCGAGCGTTCCAGATGGCCGTCTGTAGTGAGGCTGGATTGGTCTTAGTAGCCATTTTGCTGGACAAGTTTCGTGGCTTGGGCTACCATGGCGGTAGCTTGCTCCATAGTTTTTTGCAATTGGATAATTGCAGTTGCCAGACTTTTTAGGTCTGAGCTGGAGTTGGTGGAGGGCGAGTTGTTTGTAATCGGAAATTGGGTAGGGAAAGCGACTGACCTGTTATTAGTGTGCGTCGTCCTACCGCTGCGATGGTCCATTTGTTGGGGTCGTGTGTGGGTTTGGGCTTGGCGGGTCTCGTTCTGGGTAGGCTGGGTCGGCTGGGGTTGTCTCTGCCATGGGGGAGACGGCCAGGTTCGTCTGTGGTTGGGGTTGGTCTGTCCTGGGCGCGGGAATTTCGGGCAACCCCGATAGTTTGCTGGATGAGGGCCAGCGCAGTTTGCGCATGTGGCCGGGCCCATCTCCCGAGTGTGATCGCACTCGTGAGTCCAATGGCTTTCTGCACATTTCACGCACTTTGGCGGTGCGTGGCAGTGGCTGCCCGAGTGGGCGAAGCCCTGGCATCGGTGGCACTGTCCGGTGGCTGTTTTTCTCCTTAGAGACTCCACCTTGATTCGGTGGTAAAGTAGAGTCTCTAGTTCGAATATGCTCTTTCCCGCGTCGCTTTTTTCCAGGTCGACCAGTACAAGTGGTAACGGCTCCTGGTCGAATCTGCGGCGCATCCTCTGGACGGCAATTACCGGAAATTGAAGATCAATTAGTTCTTCTTTTACATCGTTGAGGTCCGTTTCTGTCGGTATACCTCTAATGACGGCTTTGTAGGTTTTCTCTTCCTCTGTCTTGTAAGAATTGAATGATATCCCTCTTTGGTCGAGGAACGCCACTGTTTTCCGGTATGTGATGATGTCATCGAAGTCGATACGAGTATTGTCCTTTTGTAACGTTGCAATACCTGGTGTTATGCCGGCCAGCTTCATGTCCTTAGCGATCGTTGTATAATCGCGTCTGGTGTGTAGTATTACTGGAGGGATTTTGGTTTTTTGGGCGTTTTTGGCGGGCGCTGCGGTATTTTGTTTTGGTGGAGTGTGATTTTTCGGGGCTGGCTTCTTTTTCTGAAGTTGCTGTGGTGACTTCTGAGTGGCGTTTGGGGTGGTCGGTTGCCTCTGTCGTTTGCGAACGGCTGAGGCGAAGGTGGTGTCGTCATTCAAGTCTTCATATTCCGAGTCATCTTGAGTGGCCGCTATCGTCTCTTGTGAGTTTGGCAGGGTCTCTAGTTTCTTCTGGGATGTTCCTCTCTTTGATTTCTTGATCTTGAAGTTGAAGTTCGGGGCGGCTGGATGGCTGGTCGATGGGGTGCGACATTGGGCTCTTGTCGAGGGGTCCATGCAGGAGATCAGTAGGCTGAAAATGGAACGGATAATTGTTTGAGGGTCTTGCCGTTTGTTTGTCGTTATCATGTATGCGATATTCTGGAGAGTCGTCGCCGGGTCCTGTTCCAGAAGTTGCCTGGGGGTTGGAGTTGCTGGGGTTTCCATCAGGTGATTTATGTCTGCGGTAGCTTCCTCTCGGATCTCATCAAATCTGGGCGATGACATGTTTATAGTTGAAGTAAGTAAAGTGATATGAATTAAAAATAGAGGAGAAAAAGATAAGTTATATTCAAAAGAAATCTTTTATGGCAACGATGATGTTAGTATAGGTAAGTGGCAATGATTTTAAGTATTAATTTATGGAAAATAAAAGAAAAAACGGAGATAATGTATGATTTTGTGGTATAGTGAAAAAGAGAATAAAAGAAAATAAAAGAAAAGAAGAGAGGATGCGGCTGTGGACCGTGAGTGAGTAAATATATCCAGATGTGTCCCTGTTTCCTCAGGCGCGGCGCTCAGGCGCACTCCCGGAAGCACTCGGTGATAACTGCACTGAACCGAACAGCACTGGCGTCAACAAGATCACAGTCGCCGAAATCACTATGTTGAGATGATGACTGCGATCGAGCACAACACCACACTGAACAGAGCAGCGCCTTTGCCACTTGAGATACCCGGATTCACGCACTGAGACACTGTCACTTTTGGTATAAGGCACTGGCACACACTTGATATTTCACTTTGGGGATGATAGAGGAGAGGAATTCAAAATCTGAAATCGTTTGACGTATTGCAGCTCTGCTATGATAGCCCGGATGAAAACACTAGTTTGGTCTGCTGTCGTTGTCTATCTTGAAAAAGACTATACAGCGGCAGGAAGATGTCGGCTAGGTATTTTCTGGCTGGCGAAAAATAGCAGTGGAGCAGTAGTATCAATCTCTTTTGCGATGGTCAGGATTATTAAATTTTTTCTTTTCAGAATAAATTCAACGGTAGAACTGAGATCGGTGGAGAGCGTGATGTTGTCTTGGCGAGTGTCAGAATCTGAATTATGTGCACGCGATCCCGCAGACGGGGTGACTATATAGAGAGATCCGCTCGCTGCGATTGGTCGATGCGGTCGCCTTCGGCTGAACAGTGGGGGTGATCATTTTTGTCGGCGTATCGTTTTGAGGTCGAAATATTGCCTGAAAGTTAATTTTTTTTGAAAATATCTCTTTTTATTCTATTCCGCAATTATTAATTATAGCCGTTATCTTTATTGCGCACTCGCTTTGCGCGAAATGCGCAGCGCTGGGCGTGGTTGCGCCGCGACGCGCCAGAGCGAGACGCACTCGCCCGCGCCTTGATTTCGCAAGGAAGCGAGCGAGACGTCGCATACGCGCGAGACGAGCGTCTATAAAAGAGACGTCGCAGGGAGCAAAATTTTATAATTCGTCTAGCGGCCGCAGTGAGCGCATCGCATCGTTTCGATTTTTGACATCATCCACTTTTTGACACTCATACAAGATGACCGGTCGCGGTAAAGGAGGAAAGGGATTGGGAAAAGGGGGCGCCAAGCGTCACAGGAAGGTTCTTCGCGATAACATCCAGGGCATCACGAAGCCTGCGATCCGTCGTCTGGCTCGTCGCGGCGGAGTCAAGCGCATATCTGGCTTGATTTACGAAGAGACCCGAGGAGTCCTGAAGGTGTTCCTCGAGAACGTCATCAGGGACGCCGTCACCTACACGGAGCACGCGAAGAGGAAGACCGTCACCGCCATGGACGTCGTGTACGCCCTGAAGAGACAGGGTCGCACCCTGTACGGTTTCGGCGGCTAAGCTGGCCAATATAATGCCTTTCATCGTATCGTCTCGTCTAGATACAATACAGACTGACTACGCATAATGATGGATGAGTGGGTTGGTTTTTATGCTACGCCCGCTTAACTATTATTATGTGAATATATCTATCTACTCACATACAAACGGCCCTTTTCAGGGCCACCATGTCTATTTCGTTCGATCCGTTTGCATTCGTATAGTATCGCAGTAATAATGCATGCAGCTGTTGTTCGGTTAGGTTAGGTTTGATTTGATTACGTTAGGTTAGGTTTGATTTGATTTGATTTGATTAGGTTAGGTTTGATTTGGTTAGGTTAGGTTTGTTCGGTTAGGCTAGGTTTGATTTGGTTAGGTTAGGTTTGTTCGGTTAGGTTGGGTTTGATTTGATTTGATTAGGTTAGGTTTATTCGGTTAGGTTAGGTTTGATTTGGTTAGGTTAGGTTAGGTTTGTTCGGTTAGGTTGGGTTTGATTTGATTTGATTAGGTTAGGTTTATTCGGTTAGGTTAGGTTTGATTTGGTTAGGTTAGGTTTGTTCGGTTATGTTGGGTTTGATTTGGTTAGGTTAGGTTTGTTCGGTTAGGTTGGGTTTGATTTGGTTAGGTTAGGTTAGGTTTGTTCGGTTAGGTTAGGTTTGATTTGGTTAGGTTAGGTTTGTTCGGTTAGGTTGGGTTTGATTTGATTAGGTTAGGTTTGATTTGATTAGGTTAGGTTAGGTTTGTTCGGTTAGGTTAGGTTTGATTTGGTTAGGTTAGGTTTGTTCGGTTAGGTTGGGTTTGATTTGATTAGGTTAGGTTTGTTCGGTTAGGCTAGGTTTGATTTGATTAGGTTAGGTTTGTTCGGTTAGGTTGGGTTTGATTTGATTAGGTTAGGTTTGTTCGGTTAGGCTAGGTTTGATTTGATTAGGTTAGGTTTGTTCGGTTAGGTTAGGTTTGATTTGATTAGGTTAGGTTTGTTCGGTTAGGTTAGGTTTGTTAACCGACTGACCCGACGTTGGCTTAATTGTGTTAAATGCCCCGATCAGTCTTTGAACGTTTTGTGTTTTCTGTCTACTTTTTTCATATATAAAATCGTTTTTTCAATTAATATTTGATAATAAAGAAATCCCGAATCCCGAGAAAAGATCGGAATTTCCCGAAATTTTTAAAATTCCATTATTCGTTCAAATATGAAATTAATTATGTTCAGACTTCAGATAATGTAGTTGTGACTAGAGTTGGGTTTCGGGAATTACCCGACGGGAATTTTAAAAATTTCGGGAAATTCCGATCTTTTCTCGGGATTCGGGATTTCTTTATTATCAAATATTAATTGAAAAAACGATTTTATATATGAAAAAAGTAGACAGAAAACACAAAACGTTCAAAGACTGATCGGGGCATTTAACACAATTAAGCCAACGTCGGGTCAGTCGGTTAACAAACCTAACCTAACCGAACAAACCTAACCTAATCAAATCAAACCTAACCTAACCGAACAAACCTAACCTAATCAAATCAAACCTAGCCTAACCGAACAAACCTAACCTAATCAAATCAAACCCAACCTAACCGAACAAACCTAACCTAACCAAATCAAACCTAACCTAACCGAACAAACCTAACCTAACCTAACCAAATCAAACCCAACCTAACCGAACAAACCTAACCTAACCAAATCAAACCTAACCTAACCGAACAAACCTAACCTAACCAAATCAAACCTAACCTAACCGAACAAACCTAACCTAATTAAATCAAACCTAACCTAACTCAAAATCAACCAACCAAACCACCAAAATTTTATTTTGAATTTCGTGTTGATTTAAAATTTTACCTAGGTAGGTGAGTGAGTGCAATTTGCGTATTGATACGTGCTCGATATCATTCGACACCTGAATTGTGTTGGTAGCCCTGAAAAGGGCTTTTGTTTCAATAAAATGCGAGCGAACGCGTATTATTCATCTCCATCTCTATCCTCATTCATCTCGTCTATTGTCGTCGTCGTCGTCATCCACCCGAGATACCCCCCCTTCCCGGGCTGCCGTCGTCGCATCATCGTCATCGTGATGATTAGATTAGATTCGATCACGGCGTCTTACTTCTTCGCAGCGGCTTTCTTCGCGGCGGGCTTCTTCGCAGCGGCCTTCTTGGGCTTTGGCGCCTTCGGCTTCTTCGTGGGCGGCTTGGCGGACTTTTTCGCCTTGGTCGGCGTCTTGGGCTTGGCGGCCTTCTTGGCGGCGGGGGCGGCCTTCTTGGGAGAGGCAGCTTTCTTGGCGGCTGCGGCCGATCTGGCCGCGGTTTCAAGAGGGGCCGACGACTTTCTCATGGCGGTCGCGGGCTTCTTCTTTGCGGCTGCCGCCGAAGACTTGCCTCCGCCGGCTGCGGCGCCCTTCTTCTCCTTGGATGAGGCGGGGCGCGATTTCTTCGCGGCGGGCTTCTTACCGGAGGTGGAGCCGCCCGCCGATTTGGCCTTGCCGGCTTCCAGTTTGAACGAACCGGAGGCCCCCTTGCCCTTGGTCTGCACTAGGGCGCCGGATTCGACGGCACCCTTCAGGTATTTCTTGATGAAGGGCGCCAGCTTGTCGGCGTCCACCTTGTAGTTGGCCGAGATGTATTTTTTTATCGCCTGCAGGGAGGATCCGGCGCGCTCTTTCAGCTCTTTGATGGCGCTGTTGACCATCTCAGAGGTCTTGGGATGCGTCGGCTTGACCTTGGGCTTCTTCGCGGCTTTGCCTGCTGCCGATTTCTTCGCAGGGGTAGAGGGCACCGGCGAAGCGGTGACGGGTGCTGCTGTATCTGCCATCTTTGCGTTATTCGATTGATTGAATAATAGAATGAAATATAATATTAAATTATATTGTATCGCGGCGTATATTCTGCTTGCTTGCTTGCTATCTATCTGTACGATGCGCTAGAGTGAAACGACTCGAACGGCTCGCGGATTGTATACGGCGAGAGCGAGACGGGTGCCGCAGTACCGATGTGCGAACGCCGCTCTCAGAGATGATGTCCGTCTAGATCGGCGATTTTAGTCACGAATTGCACCGGCATTTTTGCTTCGATCTCTCGATATTTTTCAATTTTTCGCGGCCGCCGCCCTAGCGAGGGGGCTCAGGGGCGGGCGGTCGCGCCGCCCACCGATCTGTCTGTCGTTTCAAAGCGGGCGAATGGTCGCGAGTCTGTCCTCGGGCTCGCGGGATGCGTTTCAAATTGGAATTGTGTCCGCGCGCGCACATAACGTGTCGGGAAAATGGCCGTAGATTCGTTAAGAATTATCAGATTCCAACGATCGAGCCTTCGTCCGGCGCGTCGATATACCTCCTCGCGGTTGCGATCGGCCGCGGGCCCCTGGCGCCCCCACGGGCGTCGCGATCCGCCCCCGAGTCGGCCGGAGTTAGCACAAGACGATCGCGGCATACAAACATTACTCGTATCGGGCGAAGACGACGGCGGCGGCCCCGCGGTGCTCGATGCAGTCCGCAGTGTTCACGAAGGAGCAGCAGGCGACGATGGTGCATGGTATTGTGCACGATGGTAAATAAAGAAGCACGACATGAGAATAGAATGTTCAATTCGAATAATTACTTACCTAACAATGGATTGCGATAGGTACGGCGCGATCGGTCGCTCGCTCGCTCACTGCGCCTCCCTCCCTCCCTCCCTCCCGCGATAGATAGATATCGTAAATAAATAGTTATAATCAATTAATTAATTAATTAAATAATTAATTAAATAATTAAATATGATAATATAATATTATGAGTGTGTTTAATATGACCGATGCAAAGCATACTGGCATGTAACAACGCACATATGAGAGTAGAAAACCATAGCAGCCGAAATCGACAACCATAACCATAAGTGCGAGACCGAAACACGAATTACTAATGTCATTGTTACTATTAAGTACCTATATGAAATCAAATATGAAGACATTGGACACTGGAAGGATTATTTTAAGATATCGATCGGGGGGGGGGGGATTCGGAATAAACTATTCCCGAAATTATGTGTCATGTACGTACGTACGTACGTACCAAAAAATCTATCGTACAATGCAAAATTATCCGATTCGCATTATTTATGTATCGCAGGTCCATCCGTTGAAGGATCGATGAAAATCCTCCACGCACAGACGATAATCGAGATAACAAACAGATGTGTAATATTATGTACCTAAATCTAATGTGATATTTTCTTTTTCAGATGCACGCACGCATGCATTCACCTAAGATGTATGGATAATATTATCAATAGTATAATGATGACTTATTGTTCTACTTACTGACTTACTTAGGTGGGTACTGTTGTACTTAATAATAATAAAATAATATTCACAGATAGATTGATTCTTATTATTTTCCTATCAAATCATCCTTCGTGGCGGGCTTAGTTAGTTATCTAGTCTAGTTTATAATATGGTGTTGGATAATGATATAATTATAAGCGCAGATACAAGATAATTATTGTAACAAATATTCGTATTATTATTATTACAATAGGTAGGCAGTCAGTCGATTTATTTATTTTTCCTGCTTGGCATAATATTAATAGCGATAATGAGACTAGCGAAACATGCGATTCGATCAATTCGATTTGAAAATATTGGCGGCCCTTAAAAGGGCCTTTGCTGGTTTTTTTTCTTCTTTCTTCATTTTCATGGACTTCACTTGGAGCTGGTGTATTTGGTGACTGCCTTTGTTCCTTCGCTGACGGCGTGCTTGGCGAGCTCTCCGGGCAGAAGGAGCCTGACGGCGGTCTGGATCTCCCTGCTGGTGATGGTGGAGCGCTTGTTGTAGTGGGCGAGGCGCGACGCTTCGGCGGCGATCCTCTCGAAGATGTCGTTGACGAAGCTGTTCATGATGCTCATCGCCTTACTGGAGATTCCGGTGTCGGGGTGCACCTGCTTGAGCACCTTGTAGATGTAGATTGCGTAACTCTCCTTCCTCCTCCTCTTTGTCTTCTTCTTGTCTCCCTTGGAGATGTTCTTCTGGGCTTTGCCGGATTTCTTGGCGGCCTTTCCGCTAGTCTTGGGCGGCATGATGATCGGCGATGGGTATTACGATACAATACGGATATATAGATAGATTAGGTAGGTGCGGTGTCAATCGGCGGCGGTGGCTCGAGTGAGAATCTGCCGAAATTTTTTTTTTTTACCGCTTGCCATCGCTGTGTAGAGCGAACGGCGCGCGGCTTTGCGGGTCGCGTGATGCGGCGCACGTCTCCCGCTACGGGCGCACCGCACGCCATCACAAAATAGAGCTTTGGATATCCCTGAGTGAGCAAACAAGAAGGCAATACCGCCGTTGGCCTTTGGCGGTTGATGATCGGCTGATGGGCAATAACTCGGACGGTGAAGACGGTGGTCCGGGCTGTGGCTCGAATGAGAATGCTAAACGAACATATCCATTACTAGTTAAAAACTTTTTCTCATTTTTAACTAAGATTAAAAATTAAAATTAAATTCATTATTAAAACAACACCCCTTGCCATATAGAGGATCTTAAAACCTCACCCGAGTCTCCTCAAGACCCGAACGGGTCTCTTCAAGACCCCGTAATAAACGGGTCTCCTCAAGACCCGGAGTAAAATCGCACACGTAAATTCAGAGAAACCTTCACCAGCGACCAAATAATAGAGACGAAGGGGATAATGCTTAACGTATGTGAGCCCCATAAATACTGAAGGATGATCCAAAGTCAAGTCAAGTCCCTGAGTGAGCTTTCTTCAAAGGACCGTCCGTCGATTCAGATCGACGCGCATCTTTCGCACAGTTAATTTTCAACACTACCACATCTCGCCATGTCTGGTCGCGGAAAAGGCGGTAAAGTCAAGGGAAAGGCAAAGTCTCGTTCGAATCGCGCCGGACTCCAGTTCCCCGTCGGTCGCATACACAGACTCCTGCGCAAGGGAAACTACGCCGAGAGGGTGGGCGCTGGTGCGCCGGTGTACCTGGCCGCCGTCATGGAATACCTCGCCGCCGAAGTACTCGAGTTGGCGGGAAACGCGGCCCGCGACAACAAGAAGACCAGGATCATCCCTCGTCATTTGCAGCTCGCCATCCGCAACGACGAGGAGCTGAACAAGCTGCTCTCCGGTGTCACCATCGCCCAGGGAGGAGTGCTGCCCAACATCCAGGCGGTGCTCTTGCCCAAGAAGACTGAGAAGAAGGCGTAAAAAAAAATAAATAAAAAAAAAAAAATCGTATCTTCTATGATTACATGCAATAATCCATCTATCGTCGTACAAAAGGCCCTTTTCAGGGCCGCCATTTTTATTCAAATCCGACTGGTAGCGAACGTGTCGAGCTCGTTATTGTTGCTTATAAAATTGATTGAAATAATTATTCATCGAAAGTAGGTAGTATTCAAATTGTTATTATTATAGGTATTAATTAGCAATGAATGCGCACAGAGAGAACTGTCCATATTACAATAAATGTTCTGGAAATTCAAAATTTGAAAATACATCTAAAATAAGTAAGTAGGTAGGTAGGTATATAATTTCGTAGTAATTAATGAGGAGATAGAGATGCGATGTGTCGATCTCTTGTTTGTTTAAACTACTCGTATGGTGTGGCGGTTTCAGTTTTAAATAGTTTTGTAGGATAATGATTGTGATATATGTATTTATATAGGTGAGGAGCATCTATTGATTATATCTATATAACGTGTTTAGCGACATTATTATAATTAATTAATTAATTAATTAATTGTGGTAGATGGACGGCGAGATAATATGACAAGGTATGGATGGTGGTGGACTGACGGATAGAAAACGCGTTTTGATAAGAGATTGGTGCGTTTTCTAAAATAATAGGTAATATAAGGAGGCTGTTTAATTAATATTATGTGGGTAGATATTATTTAATGAATCTCGCCTCACACACAACGCACTACGTACGCAGCGTTGCGTTATTATTAGATGGTGAGTATATTTTATCTAATCAACTGCTTAATTGATCAATTACATACAACAAACGCAATATTACTAACAAACCTATTTTTATCCAAAAATAGTGGAACACGCAGGATGATAATAATATATTATACTTGGATAAATAGGTATATATAAATATATTATTATAGGCACATAACGGCCGATCGCTCGCTCACGGTTGCGTAAACATTCGAATGTCAAAAAATTTGCGGCCCTGAAAAGGGCCTTTTGCGATAGGTATGATAAATATTATTTTTTTTTTTTTAATTCTTAAGCGCGTTCGCCGCGGATTCGTCTCGCCAGCTGGATATCTTTGGGCATGATGGTGACGCGTTTGGCGTGGATGGCGCAAAGGTTCGTGTCCTCGAATAGACCGACGAGGTACGCCTCGCTGGCCTCCTGCAGCGCCATGACGGCCGAGCTCTGGAAGCGCAGATCGGTCTTGAAATCTTGAGCGATCTCGCGCACCAGTCGCTGGAAGGGCAGCTTGCGGATGAGGAGCTCAGTGCTCTTCTGATAACGGCGGATCTCACGGAGAGCGACCGTACCGGGCCTGTAACGATGGGGCTTCTTCACGCCCCCTGTGGCCGGCGCGCTTTTCCTCGCGGCCTTCGTGGCGAGCTGTTTGCGGGGAGCTTTTCCACCGGTGGATTTTCGGGCAGTCTGCTTGGTACGAGCCATGTCTTCTTCTTCAAAGTAGTAGGTTCTGAAACGAGCGTTCAACGAGAAGTGTGCACGCGATCCCGCAGACGGGGTGACTATATAGAGAGATCCGCTCGCTGCGATTGGTCGATGCGGTCGCCTTCGGCTGAACAGTGGGGGTGATCATTTTTGTCGGCGTATCGTTTTGAGGTCGAAATATTGCCTGAAAGTTAATTTTTTTTGAAAATATCTCTTTTTATTCTATTCCGCAATTATTAATTATAGCCGTTATCTTTATTGCGCACTCGCTTTGCGCGAAATGCGCAGCGCTGGGCGTGGTTGCGCCGCGACGCGCCAGAGCGAGACGCACTCGCCCGCGCCTTGATTTCGCAAGGAAGCGAGCGAGACGTCGCATACGCGCGAGACGAGCGTCTATAAAAGAGACGTCGCAGGGAGCAAAATTTTATAATTCGTCTAGCGGCCGCAGTGAGCGCATCGCATCGTTTCGATTTTTGACATCATCCACTTTTTGACACTCATACAAGATGACCGGTCGCGGTAAAGGAGGAAAGGGATTGGGAAAAGGGGGCGCCAAGCGTCACAGGAAGGTTCTTCGCGATAACATCCAGGGCATCACGAAGCCTGCGATCCGTCGTCTGGCTCGTCGCGGCGGAGTCAAGCGCATATCTGGCTTGATTTACGAAGAGACCCGAGGAGTCCTGAAGGTGTTCCTCGAGAACGTCATCAGGGACGCCGTCACCTACACGGAGCACGCGAAGAGGAAGACCGTCACCGCCATGGACGTCGTGTACGCCCTGAAGAGACAGGGTCGCACCCTGTACGGTTTCGGCGGCTAAGCTGGCCAATATAATGCCTTTCATCGTATCGTCTCGTCTAGATACAATACAGACTGACTACGCATAATGATGGATGAGTGGGTTGGTTTTTATGCTACGCCCGCTTAACTATTATTATGTGAATATATCTATCTACTCACATACAAACGGCCCTTTTCAGGGCCACCATGTCTATTTCGTTCGATCCGTTTGCATTCGTATAGTATCGCAGTAATAATGCATGCAGCTGTTGTTCGGTTAGGTTAGGTTTGATTTGATTACGTTAGGTTAGGTTTGATTTGATTTGATTTGATTAGGTTAGGTTTGATTTGGTTAGGTTAGGTTTGTTCGGTTAGGCTAGGTTTGATTTGGTTAGGTTAGGTTTGTTCGGTTAGGTTGGGTTTGATTTGATTTGATTAGGTTAGGTTTATTCGGTTAGGTTAGGTTTGATTTGGTTAGGTTAGGTTAGGTTTGTTCGGTTAGGTTGGGTTTGATTTGATTTGATTAGGTTAGGTTTATTCGGTTAGGTTAGGTTTGATTTGGTTAGGTTAGGTTTGTTCGGTTATGTTGGGTTTGATTTGGTTAGGTTAGGTTTGTTCGGTTAGGTTGGGTTTGATTTGGTTAGGTTAGGTTAGGTTTGTTCGGTTAGGTTAGGTTTGATTTGGTTAGGTTAGGTTTGTTCGGTTAGGTTGGGTTTGATTTGATTAGGTTAGGTTTGATTTGATTAGGTTAGGTTAGGTTTGTTCGGTTAGGTTAGGTTTGATTTGGTTAGGTTAGGTTTGTTCGGTTAGGTTGGGTTTGATTTGATTAGGTTAGGTTTGTTCGGTTAGGCTAGGTTTGATTTGATTAGGTTAGGTTTGTTCGGTTAGGTTGGGTTTGATTTGATTAGGTTAGGTTTGTTCGGTTAGGCTAGGTTTGATTTGATTAGGTTAGGTTTGTTCGGTTAGGTTAGGTTTGATTTGATTAGGTTAGGTTTGTTCGGTTAGGTTAGGTTTGTTAACCGACTGACCCGACGTTGGCTTAATTGTGTTAAATGCCCCGATCAGTCTTTGAACGTTTTGTGTTTTCTGTCTACTTTTTTCATATATAAAATCGTTTTTTCAATTAATATTTGATAATAAAGAAATCCCGAATCCCGAGAAAAGATCGGAATTTCCCGAAATTTTTAAAATTCCATTATTCGTTCAAATATGAAATTAATTATGTTCAGACTTCAGATAATGTAGTTGTGACTAGAGTTGGGTTTCGGGAATTACCCGACGGGAATTTTAAAAATTTCGGGAAATTCCGATCTTTTCTCGGGATTCGGGATTTCTTTATTATCAAATATTAATTGAAAAAACGATTTTATATATGAAAAAAGTAGACAGAAAACACAAAACGTTCAAAGACTGATCGGGGCATTTAACACAATTAAGCCAACGTCGGGTCAGTCGGTTAACAAACCTAACCTAACCGAACAAACCTAACCTAATCAAATCAAACCTAACCTAACCGAACAAACCTAACCTAATCAAATCAAACCTAGCCTAACCGAACAAACCTAACCTAATCAAATCAAACCCAACCTAACCGAACAAACCTAACCTAACCAAATCAAACCTAACCTAACCGAACAAACCTAACCTAACCTAACCAAATCAAACCCAACCTAACCGAACAAACCTAACCTAACCAAATCAAACCTAACCTAACCGAACAAACCTAACCTAACCAAATCAAACCTAACCTAACCGAACAAACCTAACCTAATTAAATCAAACCTAACCTAACTCAAAATCAACCAACCAAACCACCAAAATTTTATTTTGAATTTCGTGTTGATTTAAAATTTTACCTAGGTAGGTGAGTGAGTGCAATTTGCGTATTGATACGTGCTCGATATCATTCGACACCTGAATTGTGTTGGTAGCCCTGAAAAGGGCTTTTGTTTCAATAAAATGCGAGCGAACGCGTATTATTCATCTCCATCTCTATCCTCATTCATCTCGTCTATTGTCGTCGTCGTCGTCATCCACCCGAGATACCCCCCCTTCCCGGGCTGCCGTCGTCGCATCATCGTCATCGTGATGATTAGATTAGATTCGATCACGGCGTCTTACTTCTTCGCAGCGGCTTTCTTCGCGGCGGGCTTCTTCGCAGCGGCCTTCTTGGGCTTTGGCGCCTTCGGCTTCTTCGTGGGCGGCTTGGCGGACTTTTTCGCCTTGGTCGGCGTCTTGGGCTTGGCGGCCTTCTTGGCGGCGGGGGCGGCCTTCTTGGGAGAGGCAGCTTTCTTGGCGGCTGCGGCCGATCTGGCCGCGGTTTCAAGAGGGGCCGACGACTTTCTCATGGCGGTCGCGGGCTTCTTCTTTGCGGCTGCCGCCGAAGACTTGCCTCCGCCGGCTGCGGCGCCCTTCTTCTCCTTGGATGAGGCGGGGCGCGATTTCTTCGCGGCGGGCTTCTTACCGGAGGTGGAGCCGCCCGCCGATTTGGCCTTGCCGGCTTCCAGTTTGAACGAACCGGAGGCCCCCTTGCCCTTGGTCTGCACTAGGGCGCCGGATTCGACGGCACCCTTCAGGTATTTCTTGATGAAGGGCGCCAGCTTGTCGGCGTCCACCTTGTAGTTGGCCGAGATGTATTTTTTTATCGCCTGCAGGGAGGATCCGGCGCGCTCTTTCAGCTCTTTGATGGCGCTGTTGACCATCTCAGAGGTCTTGGGATGCGTCGGCTTGACCTTGGGCTTCTTCGCGGCTTTGCCTGCTGCCGATTTCTTCGCAGGGGTAGAGGGCACCGGCGAAGCGGTGACGGGTGCTGCTGTATCTGCCATCTTTGCGTTATTCGATTGATTGAATAATAGAATGAAATATAATATTAAATTATATTGTATCGCGGCGTATATTCTGCTTGCTTGCTTGCTATCTATCTGTACGATGCGCTAGAGTGAAACGACTCGAACGGCTCGCGGATTGTATACGGCGAGAGCGAGACGGGTGCCGCAGTACCGATGTGCGAACGCCGCTCTCAGAGATGATGTCCGTCTAGATCGGCGATTTTAGTCACGAATTGCACCGGCATTTTTGCTTCGATCTCTCGATATTTTTCAATTTTTCGCGGCCGCCGCCCTAGCGAGGGGGCTCAGGGGCGGGCGGTCGCGCCGCCCACCGATCTGTCTGTCGTTTCAAAGCGGGCGAATGGTCGCGAGTCTGTCCTCGGGCTCGCGGGATGCGTTTCAAATTGGAATTGTGTCCGCGCGCGCACATAACGTGTCGGGAAAATGGCCGTAGATTCGTTAAGAATTATCAGATTCCAACGATCGAGCCTTCGTCCGGCGCGTCGATATACCTCCTCGCGGTTGCGATCGGCCGCGGGCCCCTGGCGCCCCCACGGGCGTCGCGATCCGCCCCCGAGTCGGCCGGAGTTAGCACAAGACGATCGCGGCATACAAACATTACTCGTATCGGGCGAAGACGACGGCGGCGGCCCCGCGGTGCTCGATGCAGTCCGCAGTGTTCACGAAGGAGCAGCAGGCGACGATGGTGCATGGTATTGTGCACGATGGTAAATAAAGAAGCACGACATGAGAATAGAATGTTCAATTCGAATAATTACTTACCTAACAATGGATTGCGATAGGTACGGCGCGATCGGTCGCTCGCTCGCTCACTGCGCCTCCCTCCCTCCCTCCCTCCCGCGATAGATAGATATCGTAAATAAATAGTTATAATCAATTAATTAATTAATTAAATAATTAATTAAATAATTAAATATGATAATATAATATTATGAGTGTGTTTAATATGACCGATGCAAAGCATACTGGCATGTAACAACGCACATATGAGAGTAGAAAACCATAGCAGCCGAAATCGACAACCATAACCATAAGTGCGAGACCGAAACACGAATTACTAATGTCATTGTTACTATTAAGTACCTATATGAAATCAAATATGAAGACATTGGACACTGGAAGGATTATTTTAAGATATCGATCGGGGGGGGGGGGATTCGGAATAAACTATTCCCGAAATTATGTGTCATGTACGTACGTACGTACGTACCAAAAAATCTATCGTACAATGCAAAATTATCCGATTCGCATTATTTATGTATCGCAGGTCCATCCGTTGAAGGATCGATGAAAATCCTCCACGCACAGACGATAATCGAGATAACAAACAGATGTGTAATATTATGTACCTAAATCTAATGTGATATTTTCTTTTTCAGATGCACGCACGCATGCATTCACCTAAGATGTATGGATAATATTATCAATAGTATAATGATGACTTATTGTTCTACTTACTGACTTACTTAGGTGGGTACTGTTGTACTTAATAATAATAAAATAATATTCACAGATAGATTGATTCTTATTATTTTCCTATCAAATCATCCTTCGTGGCGGGCTTAGTTAGTTATCTAGTCTAGTTTATAATATGGTGTTGGATAATGATATAATTATAAGCGCAGATACAAGATAATTATTGTAACAAATATTCGTATTATTATTATTACAATAGGTAGGCAGTCAGTCGATTTATTTATTTTTCCTGCTTGGCATAATATTAATAGCGATAATGAGACTAGCGAAACATGCGATTCGATCAATTCGATTTGAAAATATTGGCGGCCCTTAAAAGGGCCTTTGCTGGTTTTTTTTCTTCTTTCTTCATTTTCATGGACTTCACTTGGAGCTGGTGTATTTGGTGACTGCCTTTGTTCCTTCGCTGACGGCGTGCTTGGCGAGCTCTCCGGGCAGAAGGAGCCTGACGGCGGTCTGGATCTCCCTGCTGGTGATGGTGGAGCGCTTGTTGTAGTGGGCGAGGCGCGACGCTTCGGCGGCGATCCTCTCGAAGATGTCGTTGACGAAGCTGTTCATGATGCTCATCGCCTTACTGGAGATTCCGGTGTCGGGGTGCACCTGCTTGAGCACCTTGTAGATGTAGATTGCGTAACTCTCCTTCCTCCTCCTCTTTGTCTTCTTCTTGTCTCCCTTGGAGATGTTCTTCTGGGCTTTGCCGGATTTCTTGGCGGCCTTTCCGCTAGTCTTGGGCGGCATGATGATCGGCGATGGGTATTACGATACAATACGGATATATAGATAGATTAGGTAGGTGCGGTGTCAATCGGCGGCGGTGGCTCGAGTGAGAATCTGCCGAAATTTTTTTTTTTTACCGCTTGCCATCGCTGTGTAGAGCGAACGGCGCGCGGCTTTGCGGGTCGCGTGATGCGGCGCACGTCTCCCGCTACGGGCGCACCGCACGCCATCACAAAATAGAGCTTTGGATATCCCTGAGTGAGCTTTCTTCAAAGGACCGTCCGTCGATTCAGATCGACGCGCATCTTTCGCACAGTTAATTTTCAACACTACCACATCTCGCCATGTCTGGTCGCGGAAAAGGCGGTAAAGTCAAGGGAAAGGCAAAGTCTCGTTCGAATCGCGCCGGACTCCAGTTCCCCGTCGGTCGCATACACAGACTCCTGCGCAAGGGAAACTACGCCGAGAGGGTGGGCGCTGGTGCGCCGGTGTACCTGGCCGCCGTCATGGAATACCTCGCCGCCGAAGTACTCGAGTTGGCGGGAAACGCGGCCCGCGACAACAAGAAGACCAGGATCATCCCTCGTCATTTGCAGCTCGCCATCCGCAACGACGAGGAGCTGAACAAGCTGCTCTCCGGTGTCACCATCGCCCAGGGAGGAGTGCTGCCCAACATCCAGGCGGTGCTCTTGCCCAAGAAGACTGAGAAGAAGGCGTAAAAAAAAATAAATAAAAAAAAAAAAATCGTATCTTCTATGATTACATGCAATAATCCATCTATCGTCGTACAAAAGGCCCTTTTCAGGGCCGCCATTTTTATTCAAATCCGACTGGTAGCGAACGTGTCGAGCTCGTTATTGTTGCTTATAAAATTGATTGAAATAATTATTCATCGAAAGTAGGTAGTATTCAAATTGTTATTATTATAGGTATTAATTAGCAATGAATGCGCACAGAGAGAACTGTCCATATTACAATAAATGTTCTGGAAATTCAAAATTTGAAAATACATCTAAAATAAGTAAGTAGGTAGGTAGGTATATAATTTCGTAGTAATTAATGAGGAGATAGAGATGCGATGTGTCGATCTCTTGTTTGTTTAAACTACTCGTATGGTGTGGCGGTTTCAGTTTTAAATAGTTTTGTAGGATAATGATTGTGATATATGTATTTATATAGGTGAGGAGCATCTATTGATTATATCTATATAACGTGTTTAGCGACATTATTATAATTAATTAATTAATTAATTAATTGTGGTAGATGGACGGCGAGATAATATGACAAGGTATGGATGGTGGTGGACTGACGGATAGAAAACGCGTTTTGATAAGAGATTGGTGCGTTTTCTAAAATAATAGGTAATATAAGGAGGCTGTTTAATTAATATTATGTGGGTAGATATTATTTAATGAATCTCGCCTCACACACAACGCACTACGTACGCAGCGTTGCGTTATTATTAGATGGTGAGTATATTTTATCTAATCAACTGCTTAATTGATCAATTACATACAACAAACGCAATATTACTAACAAACCTATTTTTATCCAAAAATAGTGGAACACGCAGGATGATAATAATATATTATACTTGGATAAATAGGTATATATAAATATATTATTATAGGCACATAACGGCCGATCGCTCGCTCACGGTTGCGTAAACATTCGAATGTCAAAAAATTTGCGGCCCTGAAAAGGGCCTTTTGCGATAGGTATGATAAATATTATTTTTTTTTTTTTAATTCTTAAGCGCGTTCGCCGCGGATTCGTCTCGCCAGCTGGATATCTTTGGGCATGATGGTGACGCGTTTGGCGTGGATGGCGCAAAGGTTCGTGTCCTCGAATAGACCGACGAGGTACGCCTCGCTGGCCTCCTGCAGCGCCATGACGGCCGAGCTCTGGAAGCGCAGATCGGTCTTGAAATCTTGAGCGATCTCGCGCACCAGTCGCTGGAAGGGCAGCTTGCGGATGAGGAGCTCAGTGCTCTTCTGATAACGGCGGATCTCACGGAGAGCGACCGTACCGGGCCTGTAACGATGGGGCTTCTTCACGCCCCCTGTGGCCGGCGCGCTTTTCCTCGCGGCCTTCGTGGCGAGCTGTTTGCGGGGAGCTTTTCCACCGGTGGATTTTCGGGCAGTCTGCTTGGTACGAGCCATGTCTTCTTCTTCAAAGTAGTAGGTTCTGAAACGAGCGTTCAACGAGAAGTGTGCACGCGATCCCGCAGACGGGGTGACTATATAGAGAGATCCGCTCGCTGCGATTGGTCGATGCGGTCGCCTTCGGCTGAACAGTGGGGGTGATCATTTTTGTCGGCGTATCGTTTTGAGGTCGAAATATTGCCTGAAAGTTAATTTTTTTTGAAAATATCTCTTTTTATTCTATTCCGCAATTATTAATTATAGCCGTTATCTTTATTGCGCACTCGCTTTGCGCGAAATGCGCAGCGCTGGGCGTGGTTGCGCCGCGACGCGCCAGAGCGAGACGCACTCGCCCGCGCCTTGATTTCGCAAGGAAGCGAGCGAGACGTCGCATACGCGCGAGACGAGCGTCTATAAAAGAGACGTCGCAGGGAGCAAAATTTTATAATTCGTCTAGCGGCCGCAGTGAGCGCATCGCATCGTTTCGATTTTTGACATCATCCACTTTTTGACACTCATACAAGATGACCGGTCGCGGTAAAGGAGGAAAGGGATTGGGAAAAGGGGGCGCCAAGCGTCACAGGAAGGTTCTTCGCGATAACATCCAGGGCATCACGAAGCCTGCGATCCGTCGTCTGGCTCGTCGCGGCGGAGTCAAGCGCATATCTGGCTTGATTTACGAAGAGACCCGAGGAGTCCTGAAGGTGTTCCTCGAGAACGTCATCAGGGACGCCGTCACCTACACGGAGCACGCGAAGAGGAAGACCGTCACCGCCATGGACGTCGTGTACGCCCTGAAGAGACAGGGTCGCACCCTGTACGGTTTCGGCGGCTAAGCTGGCCAATATAATGCCTTTCATCGTATCGTCTCGTCTAGATACAATACAGACTGACTACGCATAATGATGGATGAGTGGGTTGGTTTTTATGCTACGCCCGCTTAACTATTATTATGTGAATATATCTATCTACTCACATACAAACGGCCCTTTTCAGGGCCACCATGTCTATTTCGTTCGATCCGTTTGCATTCGTATAGTATCGCAGTAATAATGCATGCAGCTGTTGTTCGGTTAGGTTAGGTTTGATTTGATTACGTTAGGTTAGGTTTGATTTGATTTGATTTGATTAGGTTAGGTTTGATTTGGTTAGGTTAGGTTTGTTCGGTTAGGCTAGGTTTGATTTGGTTAGGTTAGGTTTGTTCGGTTAGGTTGGGTTTGATTTGATTTGATTAGGTTAGGTTTATTCGGTTAGGTTAGGTTTGATTTGGTTAGGTTAGGTTAGGTTTGTTCGGTTAGGTTGGGTTTGATTTGATTTGATTAGGTTAGGTTTATTCGGTTAGGTTAGGTTTGATTTGGTTAGGTTAGGTTTGTTCGGTTATGTTGGGTTTGATTTGGTTAGGTTAGGTTTGTTCGGTTAGGTTGGGTTTGATTTGGTTAGGTTAGGTTAGGTTTGTTCGGTTAGGTTAGGTTTGATTTGGTTAGGTTAGGTTTGTTCGGTTAGGTTGGGTTTGATTTGATTAGGTTAGGTTTGATTTGATTAGGTTAGGTTAGGTTTGTTCGGTTAGGTTAGGTTTGATTTGGTTAGGTTAGGTTTGTTCGGTTAGGTTGGGTTTGATTTGATTAGGTTAGGTTTGTTCGGTTAGGCTAGGTTTGATTTGATTAGGTTAGGTTTGTTCGGTTAGGTTGGGTTTGATTTGATTAGGTTAGGTTTGTTCGGTTAGGCTAGGTTTGATTTGATTAGGTTAGGTTTGTTCGGTTAGGTTAGGTTTGATTTGATTAGGTTAGGTTTGTTCGGTTAGGTTAGGTTTGTTAACCGACTGACCCGACGTTGGCTTAATTGTGTTAAATGCCCCGATCAGTCTTTGAACGTTTTGTGTTTTCTGTCTACTTTTTTCATATATAAAATCGTTTTTTCAATTAATATTTGATAATAAAGAAATCCCGAATCCCGAGAAAAGATCGGAATTTCCCGAAATTTTTAAAATTCCATTATTCGTTCAAATATGAAATTAATTATGTTCAGACTTCAGATAATGTAGTTGTGACTAGAGTTGGGTTTCGGGAATTACCCGACGGGAATTTTAAAAATTTCGGGAAATTCCGATCTTTTCTCGGGATTCGGGATTTCTTTATTATCAAATATTAATTGAAAAAACGATTTTATATATGAAAAAAGTAGACAGAAAACACAAAACGTTCAAAGACTGATCGGGGCATTTAACACAATTAAGCCAACGTCGGGTCAGTCGGTTAACAAACCTAACCTAACCGAACAAACCTAACCTAATCAAATCAAACCTAACCTAACCGAACAAACCTAACCTAATCAAATCAAACCTAGCCTAACCGAACAAACCTAACCTAATCAAATCAAACCCAACCTAACCGAACAAACCTAACCTAACCAAATCAAACCTAACCTAACCGAACAAACCTAACCTAACCTAACCAAATCAAACCCAACCTAACCGAACAAACCTAACCTAACCAAATCAAACCTAACCTAACCGAACAAACCTAACCTAACCAAATCAAACCTAACCTAACCGAACAAACCTAACCTAATTAAATCAAACCTAACCTAACTCAAAATCAACCAACCAAACCACCAAAATTTTATTTTGAATTTCGTGTTGATTTAAAATTTTACCTAGGTAGGTGAGTGAGTGCAATTTGCGTATTGATACGTGCTCGATATCATTCGACACCTGAATTGTGTTGGTAGCCCTGAAAAGGGCTTTTGTTTCAATAAAATGCGAGCGAACGCGTATTATTCATCTCCATCTCTATCCTCATTCATCTCGTCTATTGTCGTCGTCGTCGTCATCCACCCGAGATACCCCCCCTTCCCGGGCTGCCGTCGTCGCATCATCGTCATCGTGATGATTAGATTAGATTCGATCACGGCGTCTTACTTCTTCGCAGCGGCTTTCTTCGCGGCGGGCTTCTTCGCAGCGGCCTTCTTGGGCTTTGGCGCCTTCGGCTTCTTCGTGGGCGGCTTGGCGGACTTTTTCGCCTTGGTCGGCGTCTTGGGCTTGGCGGCCTTCTTGGCGGCGGGGGCGGCCTTCTTGGGAGAGGCAGCTTTCTTGGCGGCTGCGGCCGATCTGGCCGCGGTTTCAAGAGGGGCCGACGACTTTCTCATGGCGGTCGCGGGCTTCTTCTTTGCGGCTGCCGCCGAAGACTTGCCTCCGCCGGCTGCGGCGCCCTTCTTCTCCTTGGATGAGGCGGGGCGCGATTTCTTCGCGGCGGGCTTCTTACCGGAGGTGGAGCCGCCCGCCGATTTGGCCTTGCCGGCTTCCAGTTTGAACGAACCGGAGGCCCCCTTGCCCTTGGTCTGCACTAGGGCGCCGGATTCGACGGCACCCTTCAGGTATTTCTTGATGAAGGGCGCCAGCTTGTCGGCGTCCACCTTGTAGTTGGCCGAGATGTATTTTTTTATCGCCTGCAGGGAGGATCCGGCGCGCTCTTTCAGCTCTTTGATGGCGCTGTTGACCATCTCAGAGGTCTTGGGATGCGTCGGCTTGACCTTGGGCTTCTTCGCGGCTTTGCCTGCTGCCGATTTCTTCGCAGGGGTAGAGGGCACCGGCGAAGCGGTGACGGGTGCTGCTGTATCTGCCATCTTTGCGTTATTCGATTGATTGAATAATAGAATGAAATATAATATTAAATTATATTGTATCGCGGCGTATATTCTGCTTGCTTGCTTGCTATCTATCTGTACGATGCGCTAGAGTGAAACGACTCGAACGGCTCGCGGATTGTATACGGCGAGAGCGAGACGGGTGCCGCAGTACCGATGTGCGAACGCCGCTCTCAGAGATGATGTCCGTCTAGATCGGCGATTTTAGTCACGAATTGCACCGGCATTTTTGCTTCGATCTCTCGATATTTTTCAATTTTTCGCGGCCGCCGCCCTAGCGAGGGGGCTCAGGGGCGGGCGGTCGCGCCGCCCACCGATCTGTCTGTCGTTTCAAAGCGGGCGAATGGTCGCGAGTCTGTCCTCGGGCTCGCGGGATGCGTTTCAAATTGGAATTGTGTCCGCGCGCGCACATAACGTGTCGGGAAAATGGCCGTAGATTCGTTAAGAATTATCAGATTCCAACGATCGAGCCTTCGTCCGGCGCGTCGATATACCTCCTCGCGGTTGCGATCGGCCGCGGGCCCCTGGCGCCCCCACGGGCGTCGCGATCCGCCCCCGAGTCGGCCGGAGTTAGCACAAGACGATCGCGGCATACAAACATTACTCGTATCGGGCGAAGACGACGGCGGCGGCCCCGCGGTGCTCGATGCAGTCCGCAGTGTTCACGAAGGAGCAGCAGGCGACGATGGTGCATGGTATTGTGCACGATGGTAAATAAAGAAGCACGACATGAGAATAGAATGTTCAATTCGAATAATTACTTACCTAACAATGGATTGCGATAGGTACGGCGCGATCGGTCGCTCGCTCGCTCACTGCGCCTCCCTCCCTCCCTCCCTCCCGCGATAGATAGATATCGTAAATAAATAGTTATAATCAATTAATTAATTAATTAAATAATTAATTAAATAATTAAATATGATAATATAATATTATGAGTGTGTTTAATATGACCGATGCAAAGCATACTGGCATGTAACAACGCACATATGAGAGTAGAAAACCATAGCAGCCGAAATCGACAACCATAACCATAAGTGCGAGACCGAAACACGAATTACTAATGTCATTGTTACTATTAAGTACCTATATGAAATCAAATATGAAGACATTGGACACTGGAAGGATTATTTTAAGATATCGATCGGGGGGGGGGGGATTCGGAATAAACTATTCCCGAAATTATGTGTCATGTACGTACGTACGTACGTACCAAAAAATCTATCGTACAATGCAAAATTATCCGATTCGCATTATTTATGTATCGCAGGTCCATCCGTTGAAGGATCGATGAAAATCCTCCACGCACAGACGATAATCGAGATAACAAACAGATGTGTAATATTATGTACCTAAATCTAATGTGATATTTTCTTTTTCAGATGCACGCACGCATGCATTCACCTAAGATGTATGGATAATATTATCAATAGTATAATGATGACTTATTGTTCTACTTACTGACTTACTTAGGTGGGTACTGTTGTACTTAATAATAATAAAATAATATTCACAGATAGATTGATTCTTATTATTTTCCTATCAAATCATCCTTCGTGGCGGGCTTAGTTAGTTATCTAGTCTAGTTTATAATATGGTGTTGGATAATGATATAATTATAAGCGCAGATACAAGATAATTATTGTAACAAATATTCGTATTATTATTATTACAATAGGTAGGCAGTCAGTCGATTTATTTATTTTTCCTGCTTGGCATAATATTAATAGCGATAATGAGACTAGCGAAACATGCGATTCGATCAATTCGATTTGAAAATATTGGCGGCCCTTAAAAGGGCCTTTGCTGGTTTTTTTTCTTCTTTCTTCATTTTCATGGACTTCACTTGGAGCTGGTGTATTTGGTGACTGCCTTTGTTCCTTCGCTGACGGCGTGCTTGGCGAGCTCTCCGGGCAGAAGGAGCCTGACGGCGGTCTGGATCTCCCTGCTGGTGATGGTGGAGCGCTTGTTGTAGTGGGCGAGGCGCGACGCTTCGGCGGCGATCCTCTCGAAGATGTCGTTGACGAAGCTGTTCATGATGCTCATCGCCTTACTGGAGATTCCGGTGTCGGGGTGCACCTGCTTGAGCACCTTGTAGATGTAGATTGCGTAACTCTCCTTCCTCCTCCTCTTTGTCTTCTTCTTGTCTCCCTTGGAGATGTTCTTCTGGGCTTTGCCGGATTTCTTGGCGGCCTTTCCGCTAGTCTTGGGCGGCATGATGATCGGCGATGGGTATTACGATACAATACGGATATATAGATAGATTAGGTAGGTGCGGTGTCAATCGGCGGCGGTGGCTCGAGTGAGAATCTGCCGAAATTTTTTTTTTTTACCGCTTGCCATCGCTGTGTAGAGCGAACGGCGCGCGGCTTTGCGGGTCGCGTGATGCGGCGCACGTCTCCCGCTACGGGCGCACCGCACGCCATCACAAAATAGAGCTTTGGATATCCCTGAGTGAGCTTTCTTCAAAGGACCGTCCGTCGATTCAGATCGACGCGCATCTTTCGCACAGTTAATTTTCAACACTACCACATCTCGCCATGTCTGGTCGCGGAAAAGGCGGTAAAGTCAAGGGAAAGGCAAAGTCTCGTTCGAATCGCGCCGGACTCCAGTTCCCCGTCGGTCGCATACACAGACTCCTGCGCAAGGGAAACTACGCCGAGAGGGTGGGCGCTGGTGCGCCGGTGTACCTGGCCGCCGTCATGGAATACCTCGCCGCCGAAGTACTCGAGTTGGCGGGAAACGCGGCCCGCGACAACAAGAAGACCAGGATCATCCCTCGTCATTTGCAGCTCGCCATCCGCAACGACGAGGAGCTGAACAAGCTGCTCTCCGGTGTCACCATCGCCCAGGGAGGAGTGCTGCCCAACATCCAGGCGGTGCTCTTGCCCAAGAAGACTGAGAAGAAGGCGTAAAAAAAAATAAATAAAAAAAAAAAAATCGTATCTTCTATGATTACATGCAATAATCCATCTATCGTCGTACAAAAGGCCCTTTTCAGGGCCGCCATTTTTATTCAAATCCGACTGGTAGCGAACGTGTCGAGCTCGTTATTGTTGCTTATAAAATTGATTGAAATAATTATTCATCGAAAGTAGGTAGTATTCAAATTGTTATTATTATAGGTATTAATTAGCAATGAATGCGCACAGAGAGAACTGTCCATATTACAATAAATGTTCTGGAAATTCAAAATTTGAAAATACATCTAAAATAAGTAAGTAGGTAGGTAGGTATATAATTTCGTAGTAATTAATGAGGAGATAGAGATGCGATGTGTCGATCTCTTGTTTGTTTAAACTACTCGTATGGTGTGGCGGTTTCAGTTTTAAATAGTTTTGTAGGATAATGATTGTGATATATGTATTTATATAGGTGAGGAGCATCTATTGATTATATCTATATAACGTGTTTAGCGACATTATTATAATTAATTAATTAATTAATTAATTGTGGTAGATGGACGGCGAGATAATATGACAAGGTATGGATGGTGGTGGACTGACGGATAGAAAACGCGTTTTGATAAGAGATTGGTGCGTTTTCTAAAATAATAGGTAATATAAGGAGGCTGTTTAATTAATATTATGTGGGTAGATATTATTTAATGAATCTCGCCTCACACACAACGCACTACGTACGCAGCGTTGCGTTATTATTAGATGGTGAGTATATTTTATCTAATCAACTGCTTAATTGATCAATTACATACAACAAACGCAATATTACTAACAAACCTATTTTTATCCAAAAATAGTGGAACACGCAGGATGATAATAATATATTATACTTGGATAAATAGGTATATATAAATATATTATTATAGGCACATAACGGCCGATCGCTCGCTCACGGTTGCGTAAACATTCGAATGTCAAAAAATTTGCGGCCCTGAAAAGGGCCTTTTGCGATAGGTATGATAAATATTATTTTTTTTTTTTTAATTCTTAAGCGCGTTCGCCGCGGATTCGTCTCGCCAGCTGGATATCTTTGGGCATGATGGTGACGCGTTTGGCGTGGATGGCGCAAAGGTTCGTGTCCTCGAATAGACCGACGAGGTACGCCTCGCTGGCCTCCTGCAGCGCCATGACGGCCGAGCTCTGGAAGCGCAGATCGGTCTTGAAATCTTGAGCGATCTCGCGCACCAGTCGCTGGAAGGGCAGCTTGCGGATGAGGAGCTCAGTGCTCTTCTGATAACGGCGGATCTCACGGAGAGCGACCGTACCGGGCCTGTAACGATGGGGCTTCTTCACGCCCCCTGTGGCCGGCGCGCTTTTCCTCGCGGCCTTCGTGGCGAGCTGTTTGCGGGGAGCTTTTCCACCGGTGGATTTTCGGGCAGTCTGCTTGGTACGAGCCATGTCTTCTTCTTCAAAGTAGTAGGTTCTGAAACGAGCGTTCAACGAGAAGTGTGCACGCGATCCCGCAGACGGGGTGACTATATAGAGAGATCCGCTCGCTGCGATTGGTCGATGCGGTCGCCTTCGGCTGAACAGTGGGGGTGATCATTTTTGTCGGCGTATCGTTTTGAGGTCGAAATATTGCCTGAAAGTTAATTTTTTTTGAAAATATCTCTTTTTATTCTATTCCGCAATTATTAATTATAGCCGTTATCTTTATTGCGCACTCGCTTTGCGCGAAATGCGCAGCGCTGGGCGTGGTTGCGCCGCGACGCGCCAGAGCGAGACGCACTCGCCCGCGCCTTGATTTCGCAAGGAAGCGAGCGAGACGTCGCATACGCGCGAGACGAGCGTCTATAAAAGAGACGTCGCAGGGAGCAAAATTTTCACTTCAAGATTCCCCTGCAAAGCCTTCATAGCGGAGACGCCTGTCAACACCAAAACCTCCATCATGAGCAAAATACCGTCGCTCGTGGGGTTATTGGCTCCAGAGTGCCACCGACAAGTGGACGATAACATCAAGACAGACCTGCTGAACATCCGTGTACTGAGGAGGAAGCTGAGGGCCGCGGACTTCGCGTACATCTACGGCTTCCTCGCCCTTGCCTACGGGATTCAGCCGCATGACTCTCTTCCTGACCTGCAGAAGCAACGCGATTCTCAGGACAAGAAGAGGAGGAACAAAAACATATCGAATTACCAGAGGGTCCTCGAAGAGATCAACGCCATGGACTCGGGACTACTCAAGCCTTTCTCGGAAGAGGAAGACGAGGAGTACGAAGACTTGGATTATGATGACTCCGACTTCTTCCTAGACACCGATGATGCCGACGACTATAGCGGCAAACTCGTTCACTCCATGGATGCTGTAAAACCCACCAAAGCCCCCGCCTCGGCCAAGGCCAGGGCTGCCGCCCCAGCCACAGCCAAGGACCCGGTCTCGAGTGGGAAACCAGTCTCCACCGCCCACGAACAGATGGACACCACGCCAGCGGCCACATCTGTATCGCTTCCAAACCCAGATCACCGCACAGCAGCGCCGGAAAAGCCCGCCGTAACCGGCAAGCCTAACCCTACCGCCGCCACGCAGAAACCCACAGCAGATCCCCGCGCATCCGCGCCAGTAAAACCCGCCGACGCCGGCAAGCCAGACGCACCGAAGAGTTACGCAGCAGCGGCCAAGCCCTCAACGGACAAGGACGTAGCCCGCGTAGAACACGGAAAAAAAGCGACCAAAAGACAAGCAACCGACCGGGCAGACCAAAAAGCGGCCAAGAAACCCGCCACGGTCTCGCCGAAGAAACCGGACATGCCTAACATTAACCAGCCGGCATGCTCGAAGAAGACAACAATCCCCGGAAAAAATTCAAGAGGCAACGCGCCCTCGAAGAATCCGGCCAAGAGGAACTTGGACCGCACGGGAGCACAGAAAATCCCTCCGATTGTCCTTCACGACAAAAAGGCTTACAGGGACAACATGAAGCTGCTGGAAGAGGCAGGAATATGTGTCTCTGAAGCCAAAAATGTCAAGAAGGGGATTATACTAACGATCTCAGAAATAGAAGAATACAGACAAGCAGTAAAATTACTAGACAGCAAGGGCATTGAGTTCCATTCCTACAACCTATTTGGGGACAAACCCCTCAAAGTGGTGCTCAGGGGAGTCCCAGAAGAAACGGCCGCCGAAGAAATTCGCGCCGAGCTTGTGGAACTGGGATTCACCATCAAGAGCGCGTATCGGATGACTCAAGGCCACTCAAGAACTCAGATACCGCTAATCCTGGTGGACGTAGAGAGAACCAGCGACGCCAAAGACATCTACCGACTTGAAAAAATCTTTGGACTATCTATAAAGGTGGAGCCACTACGCAGGAGGACGACGGACGGACAGTGCCATCGCTGCCAAGGCTTCGGCCACGCCGCTTCCTGCTGCCATGCCAGACCAATGTGCGTCCGTTGTGCAGGCGATCACCTCACAGCTGACTGCAAGAAACCCAATACCACAGATCCTGCGACATGCGCCAACTGTGGAGGCCCTCATCCGGCCAACTACAGGGGATGCCCGAGGCACCCAAAACACGCCCGATACGGATACACAGAAGCAGATAAACGACAAGCGGAAAGGACCCAAGACAGATACTCGTTCAGGCCTGCCTGGAAGACCACCCAGGAAAAACCTAAACCAGAGGAGATAAAGGACATGATAAATGCTTTAAAAAACACTATCGACACGGCCAACAACATGATATCAAAACTGACAGAATTAAACTAATCTCGACAAGACCTGAAAGCCCAATAATCAAGACCAGAAGACGATGAGGAAACGAGAAGAAGACGAATTATTATACATCTGATTTTATACATCTAAGCCATCCTACAAAACTCAAATAAGACATGACATCCAATTAGTAGCTAAACCGCTACACGGAGCAGACTTCCATCATACGCCATAATATAGATGAAAGGGATAGGGGGCATAGCCCCGGCACCCTACACGCCAAGCATACCAAAAGAAAAAAAGCAAAATTTTATAATTCGTCTAGCGGCCGCAGTGAGCGCATCGCATCGTTTCGATTTTTGACATCATCCACTTTTTGACACTCATACAAGATGACCGGTCGCGGTAAAGGAGGAAAGGGATTGGGAAAAGGGGGCGCCAAGCGTCACAGGAAGGTTCTTCGCGATAACATCCAGGGCATCACGAAGCCTGCGATCCGTCGTCTGGCTCGTCGCGGCGGAGTCAAGCGCATATCTGGCTTGATTTACGAAGAGACCCGAGGAGTCCTGAAGGTGTTCCTCGAGAACGTCATCAGGGACGCCGTCACCTACACGGAGCACGCGAAGAGGAAGACCGTCACCGCCATGGACGTCGTGTACGCCCTGAAGAGACAGGGTCGCACCCTGTACGGTTTCGGCGGCTAAGCTGGCCAATATAATGCCTTTCATCGTATCGTCTCGTCTAGATACAATACAGACTGACTACGCATAATGATGGATGAGTGGGTTGGTTTTTATGCTACGCCCGCTTAACTATTATTATGTGAATATATCTATCTACTCACATACAAACGGCCCTTTTCAGGGCCACCATGTCTATTTCGTTCGATCCGTTTGCATTCGTATAGTATCGCAGTAATAATGCATGCAGCTGTTGTTCGGTTAGGTTAGGTTTGATTTGATTACGTTAGGTTAGGTTTGATTTGATTTGATTTGATTAGGTTAGGTTTGATTTGGTTAGGTTAGGTTTGTTCGGTTAGGCTAGGTTTGATTTGGTTAGGTTAGGTTTGTTCGGTTAGGTTGGGTTTGATTTGATTTGATTAGGTTAGGTTTATTCGGTTAGGTTAGGTTTGATTTGGTTAGGTTAGGTTAGGTTTGTTCGGTTAGGTTGGGTTTGATTTGATTTGATTAGGTTAGGTTTATTCGGTTAGGTTAGGTTTGATTTGGTTAGGTTAGGTTTGTTCGGTTATGTTGGGTTTGATTTGGTTAGGTTAGGTTTGTTCGGTTAGGTTGGGTTTGATTTGGTTAGGTTAGGTTAGGTTTGTTCGGTTAGGTTAGGTTTGATTTGGTTAGGTTAGGTTTGTTCGGTTAGGTTGGGTTTGATTTGATTAGGTTAGGTTTGATTTGATTAGGTTAGGTTAGGTTTGTTCGGTTAGGTTAGGTTTGATTTGGTTAGGTTAGGTTTGTTCGGTTAGGTTGGGTTTGATTTGATTAGGTTAGGTTTGTTCGGTTAGGCTAGGTTTGATTTGATTAGGTTAGGTTTGTTCGGTTAGGTTGGGTTTGATTTGATTAGGTTAGGTTTGTTCGGTTAGGCTAGGTTTGATTTGATTAGGTTAGGTTTGTTCGGTTAGGTTAGGTTTGATTTGATTAGGTTAGGTTTGTTCGGTTAGGTTAGGTTTGTTAACCGACTGACCCGACGTTGGCTTAATTGTGTTAAATGCCCCGATCAGTCTTTGAACGTTTTGTGTTTTCTGTCTACTTTTTTCATATATAAAATCGTTTTTTCAATTAATATTTGATAATAAAGAAATCCCGAATCCCGAGAAAAGATCGGAATTTCCCGAAATTTTTAAAATTCCCGTCGGGTAATTCCCGAAACCCAACTCTAGTCACAACTACATTATCTGAAGTCTGAACATAATTAATTTCATATTTGAACGAATAATGGAATTTTAAAAATTTCGGGAAATTCCGATCTTTTCTCGGGATTCGGGATTTCTTTATTATCAAATATTAATTGAAAAAACGATTTTATATATGAAAAAAGTAGACAGAAAACACAAAACGTTCAAAGACTGATCGGGGCATTTAACACAATTAAGCCAACGTCGGGTCAGTCGGTTAACAAACCTAACCTAACCGAACAAACCTAACCTAATCAAATCAAACCTAACCTAACCGAACAAACCTAACCTAATCAAATCAAACCTAGCCTAACCGAACAAACCTAACCTAATCAAATCAAACCCAACCTAACCGAACAAACCTAACCTAACCAAATCAAACCTAACCTAACCGAACAAACCTAACCTAACCTAACCAAATCAAACCCAACCTAACCGAACAAACCTAACCTAACCAAATCAAACCTAACCTAACCGAACAAACCTAACCTAACCAAATCAAACCTAACCTAACCGAACAAACCTAACCTAATTAAATCAAACCTAACCTAACTCAAAATCAACCAACCAAACCACCAAAATTTTATTTTGAATTTCGTGTTGATTTAAAATTTTACCTAGGTAGGTGAGTGAGTGCAATTTGCGTATTGATACGTGCTCGATATCATTCGACACCTGAATTGTGTTGGTAGCCCTGAAAAGGGCTTTTGTTTCAATAAAATGCGAGCGAACGCGTATTATTCATCTCCATCTCTATCCTCATTCATCTCGTCTATTGTCGTCGTCGTCGTCATCCACCCGAGATACCCCCCCTTCCCGGGCTGCCGTCGTCGCATCATCGTCATCGTGATGATTAGATTAGATTCGATCACGGCGTCTTACTTCTTCGCAGCGGCTTTCTTCGCGGCGGGCTTCTTCGCAGCGGCCTTCTTGGGCTTTGGCGCCTTCGGCTTCTTCGTGGGCGGCTTGGCGGACTTTTTCGCCTTGGTCGGCGTCTTGGGCTTGGCGGCCTTCTTGGCGGCGGGGGCGGCCTTCTTGGGAGAGGCAGCTTTCTTGGCGGCTGCGGCCGATCTGGCCGCGGTTTCAAGAGGGGCCGACGACTTTCTCATGGCGGTCGCGGGCTTCTTCTTTGCGGCTGCCGCCGAAGACTTGCCTCCGCCGGCTGCGGCGCCCTTCTTCTCCTTGGATGAGGCGGGGCGCGATTTCTTCGCGGCGGGCTTCTTACCGGAGGTGGAGCCGCCCGCCGATTTGGCCTTGCCGGCTTCCAGTTTGAACGAACCGGAGGCCCCCTTGCCCTTGGTCTGCACTAGGGCGCCGGATTCGACGGCACCCTTCAGGTATTTCTTGATGAAGGGCGCCAGCTTGTCGGCGTCCACCTTGTAGTTGGCCGAGATGTATTTTTTTATCGCCTGCAGGGAGGATCCGGCGCGCTCTTTCAGCTCTTTGATGGCGCTGTTGACCATCTCAGAGGTCTTGGGATGCGTCGGCTTGACCTTGGGCTTCTTCGCGGCTTTGCCTGCTGCCGATTTCTTCGCAGGGGTAGAGGGCACCGGCGAAGCGGTGACGGGTGCTGCTGTATCTGCCATCTTTGCGTTATTCGATTGATTGAATAATAGAATGAAATATAATATTAAATTATATTGTATCGCGGCGTATATTCTGCTTGCTTGCTTGCTATCTATCTGTACGATGCGCTAGAGTGAAACGACTCGAACGGCTCGCGGATTGTATACGGCGAGAGCGAGACGGGTGCCGCAGTACCGATGTGCGAACGCCGCTCTCAGAGATGATGTCCGTCTAGATCGGCGATTTTAGTCACGAATTGCACCGGCATTTTTGCTTCGATCTCTCGATATTTTTCAATTTTTCGCGGCCGCCGCCCTAGCGAGGGGGCTCAGGGGCGGGCGGTCGCGCCGCCCACCGATCTGTCTGTCGTTTCAAAGCGGGCGAATGGTCGCGAGTCTGTCCTCGGGCTCGCGGGATGCGTTTCAAATTGGAATTGTGTCCGCGCGCGCACATAACGTGTCGGGAAAATGGCCGTAGATTCGTTAAGAATTATCAGATTCCAACGATCGAGCCTTCGTCCGGCGCGTCGATATACCTCCTCGCGGTTGCGATCGGCCGCGGGCCCCTGGCGCCCCCACGGGCGTCGCGATCCGCCCCCGAGTCGGCCGGAGTTAGCACAAGACGATCGCGGCATACAAACATTACTCGTATCGGGCGAAGACGACGGCGGCGGCCCCGCGGTGCTCGATGCAGTCCGCAGTGTTCACGAAGGAGCAGCAGGCGACGATGGTGCATGGTATTGTGCACGATGGTAAATAAAGAAGCACGACATGAGAATAGAATGTTCAATTCGAATAATTACTTACCTAACAATGGATTGCGATAGGTACGGCGCGATCGGTCGCTCGCTCGCTCACTGCGCCTCCCTCCCTCCCTCCCTCCCGCGATAGATAGATATCGTAAATAAATAGTTATAATCAATTAATTAATTAATTAAATAATTAATTAAATAATTAAATATGATAATATAATATTATGAGTGTGTTTAATATGACCGATGCAAAGCATACTGGCATGTAACAACGCACATATGAGAGTAGAAAACCATAGCAGCCGAAATCGACAACCATAACCATAAGTGCGAGACCGAAACACGAATTACTAATGTCATTGTTACTATTAAGTACCTATATGAAATCAAATATGAAGACATTGGACACTGGAAGGATTATTTTAAGATATCGATCGGGGGGGGGGGGATTCGGAATAAACTATTCCCGAAATTATGTGTCATGTACGTACGTACGTACGTACCAAAAAATCTATCGTACAATGCAAAATTATCCGATTCGCATTATTTATGTATCGCAGGTCCATCCGTTGAAGGATCGATGAAAATCCTCCACGCACAGACGATAATCGAGATAACAAACAGATGTGTAATATTATGTACCTAAATCTAATGTGATATTTTCTTTTTCAGATGCACGCACGCATGCATTCACCTAAGATGTATGGATAATATTATCAATAGTATAATGATGACTTATTGTTCTACTTACTGACTTACTTAGGTGGGTACTGTTGTACTTAATAATAATAAAATAATATTCACAGATAGATTGATTCTTATTATTTTCCTATCAAATCATCCTTCGTGGCGGGCTTAGTTAGTTATCTAGTCTAGTTTATAATATGGTGTTGGATAATGATATAATTATAAGCGCAGATACAAGATAATTATTGTAACAAATATTCGTATTATTATTATTACAATAGGTAGGCAGTCAGTCGATTTATTTATTTTTCCTGCTTGGCATAATATTAATAGCGATAATGAGACTAGCGAAACATGCGATTCGATCAATTCGATTTGAAAATATTGGCGGCCCTTAAAAGGGCCTTTGCTGGTTTTTTTTCTTCTTTCTTCATTTTCATGGACTTCACTTGGAGCTGGTGTATTTGGTGACTGCCTTTGTTCCTTCGCTGACGGCGTGCTTGGCGAGCTCTCCGGGCAGAAGGAGCCTGACGGCGGTCTGGATCTCCCTGCTGGTGATGGTGGAGCGCTTGTTGTAGTGGGCGAGGCGCGACGCTTCGGCGGCGATCCTCTCGAAGATGTCGTTGACGAAGCTGTTCATGATGCTCATCGCCTTACTGGAGATTCCGGTGTCGGGGTGCACCTGCTTGAGCACCTTGTAGATGTAGATTGCGTAACTCTCCTTCCTCCTCCTCTTTGTCTTCTTCTTGTCTCCCTTGGAGATGTTCTTCTGGGCTTTGCCGGATTTCTTGGCGGCCTTTCCGCTAGTCTTGGGCGGCATGATGATCGGCGATGGGTATTACGATACAATACGGATATATAGATAGATTAGGTAGGTGCGGTGTCAATCGGCGGCGGTGGCTCGAGTGAGAATCTGCCGAAATTTTTTTTTTTTACCGCTTGCCATCGCTGTGTAGAGCGAACGGCGCGCGGCTTTGCGGGTCGCGTGATGCGGCGCACGTCTCCCGCTACGGGCGCACCGCACGCCATCACAAAATAGAGCTTTGGATATACCAGAAGACAATTTTCTATCAAATACCACGGAATCAAATCTTCCATCAGACGCATTAAAGCTGGAGTTCCCCAAGGATCGGTACTAGCCCCCATCCTATACAACCTCTACACCAGAGACATACCCATCCCAAGCAATACCTCCGCAAGATCCTGTATAGTCGCTCAATACGCAGACGACACCGCCATACTAGCTAGATCTATCCAACTCAACCAGGCCACTAAATTAGTTCAACTAGCAGCTAACCAAATAGTTAAATGGTGCGACAAGTGGCGCATCAAACTAAATGCCAGCAAAAGCGAGGCAATTATCTTCAGACATAGGGGCGATAGGCTCTGCAAAATCAGAAATCAACTCGTCATGAGCAAAAAACTAATCCCGTGGTCAACCACGGTCAAATACTTAGGACTTCACTTAGATAAGAATCTTACATTCTTTAAACACATCAACTCAAAAGACAGAGAAGCTAGAATAGTAAAAGCCAGACTAACCCCAATGCTAGGTAGGCGCAGCAAAGTCTCCATGAGAGGCAAACTGCTATTACATACAGCAATAATTAGACCCATCATGACCTACGCTTGCCCCATCTGGGCTCACGGCAGCCCAAACCTCATCAAGAAGCTGCAAGTAGTTCAAAACATAGTCCTAAGATCGATTACAGGCGCCCCAAACTACGTCCGCAATAAAATACTACATAGAGACCTAGAAATGGAAACGCTAGAAGAGCACATAGGAAAACTAGCGATAAAATTCTACGCGTCAATGGATAATCATCCAAACGCTATAATCAAAAATCTCAACGACTACGACGAGAATACAGTCATGGACCATGACAGACCCAGGTCCTTCCTTAGGAGAATAAAGGCAGGACCCAGCATAAACAAAAACAAAAACAAACAACTACGACGCAGGAACAGATAATAAATATAACAAATATATAACAAATATAAAAATGCCACTTATGATTACAGATACAGATCCAAAGCTGCCCCTCTCTGTCGTCTCGAACTGCCGCGAACCGCCCTCAAAACTCTGAGCCGAGCGTCAAATGGCACAGCCCACACAGATGGATGACTAGAGAGTAGCAGCCCAAGACTCGTACTAGATGACTCCTCTCTCGAAGCATAGACCGCAACCTTTTCCTTCTTCTTACTAACCTGTTCTTTTTATAATAAAGCTTACAGATACAAATCACAGCGGCGGGGTTTTTGGCCGGGAGAGTCTCACAAACACTCCCGGAGTTTTTCACCCCGCCGCGGCTCAAATTTTGATGAGCAATCATGATGGGCCTAACATCCCAAAACGAGTGGTTATCGTTTTTCTATTCTTCTTTCTTCGACTTCACTCGCTTGGACTGGTGTGGTGTATGCCTCGGAACGAGCATGACTGGCCTCCTGAGATGGCGTGCTGGCAAGCCCGCTAAAACTGGATGGGACGTAAGCTGGCGCGGCGGACTCTCAACGATGAACTCCGCCCCGTGCATGATTCCGATGTCCCGATGCTACACTCAAACTCCTCCTCCTCTGGCGTCTTCAATCAAACAAGAAGGCAATACCGCCGTTGGCCTTTGGCGGTTGATGATCGGCTGATGGGCAATAACTCGGACGGTGAAGACGGTGGTCCGGGCTGTGGCTCGAATGAGAATGCTAAACGAACATATCCATTACTAGTTAAAAACTTTTTCTCATTTTTAACTAAGATTAAAAATTAAAATTAAATTCATTATTAAAACAACACCCCTTGCCATATAGAGGATCTCAAAACCTCACCCGAGTCTCCTCAAGACCCGAACGGGTCTCTTCAAGACCCCGTAATAAACGGGTCTCCTCAAGACCCGGAGTAAAATCGCACACGTAAATTCAGAGAAACCTTCACCAGCGACCAAATAATAGAGACGAAGGGGATAATGCTTAACGTATGTGAGCCCCATAAATACTGAAGGATGATCCAAAGTCAAAGTCAAGTCCCTGAGTGAGCTTTCTTCAAAGGACCGTCCGTCGATTCAGATCGACGCGCATCTTTCGCACAGTTAATTTTCAACACTACCACATCTCGCCATGTCTGGTCGCGGAAAAGGCGGTAAAGTCAAGGGAAAGGCAAAGTCTCGTTCGAATCGCGCCGGACTCCAGTTCCCCGTCGGTCGCATACACAGACTCCTGCGCAAGGGAAACTACGCCGAGAGGGTGGGCGCTGGTGCGCCGGTGTACCTGGCCGCCGTCATGGAATACCTCGCCGCCGAAGTACTCGAGTTGGCGGGAAACGCGGCCCGCGACAACAAGAAGACCAGGATCATCCCTCGTCATTTGCAGCTCGCCATCCGCAACGACGAGGAGCTGAACAAGCTGCTCTCCGGTGTCACCATCGCCCAGGGAGGAGTGCTGCCCAACATCCAGGCGGTGCTCTTGCCCAAGAAGACTGAGAAGAAGGCGTAAAAAAAAATAAATAAAAAAAAAAAAATCGTATCTTCTATGATTACATGCAATAATCCATCTATCGTCGTACAAAAGGCCCTTTTCAGGGCCGCCATTTTTATTCAAATCCGACTGGTAGCGAACGTGTCGAGCTCGTTATTGTTGCTTATAAAATTGATTGAAATAATTATTCATCGAAAGTAGGTAGTATTCAAATTGTTATTATTATAGGTATTAATTAGCAATGAATGCGCACAGAGAGAACTGTCCATATTACAATAAATGTTCTGGAAATTCAAAATTTGAAAATACATCTAAAATAAGTAAGTAGGTAGGTAGGTATATAATTTCGTAGTAATTAATGAGGAGATAGAGATGCGATGTGTCGATCTCTTGTTTGTTTAAACTACTCGTATGGTGTGGCGGTTTCAGTTTTAAATAGTTTTGTAGGATAATGATTGTGATATATGTATTTATATAGGTGAGGAGCATCTATTGATTATATCTATATAACGTGTTTAGCGACATTATTATAATTAATTAATTAATTAATTAATTGTGGTAGATGGACGGCGAGATAATATGACAAGGTATGGATGGTGGTGGACTGACGGATAGAAAACGCGTTTTGATAAGAGATTGGTGCGTTTTCTAAAATAATAGGTAATATAAGGAGGCTGTTTAATTAATATTATGTGGGTAGATATTATTTAATGAATCTCGCCTCACACACAACGCACTACGTACGCAGCGTTGCGTTATTATTAGATGGTGAGTATATTTTATCTAATCAACTGCTTAATTGATCAATTACATACAACAAACGCAATATTACTAACAAACCTATTTTTATCCAAAAATAGTGGAACACGCAGGATGATAATAATATATTATACTTGGATAAATAGGTATATATAAATATATTATTATAGGCACATAACGGCCGATCGCTCGCTCACGGTTGCGTAAACATTCGAATGTCAAAAAATTTGCGGCCCTGAAAAGGGCCTTTTGCGATAGGTATGATAAATATTATTTTTTTTTTTTTAATTCTTAAGCGCGTTCGCCGCGGATTCGTCTCGCCAGCTGGATATCTTTGGGCATGATGGTGACGCGTTTGGCGTGGATGGCGCAAAGGTTCGTGTCCTCGAATAGACCGACGAGGTACGCCTCGCTGGCCTCCTGCAGCGCCATGACGGCCGAGCTCTGGAAGCGCAGATCGGTCTTGAAATCTTGAGCGATCTCGCGCACCAGTCGCTGGAAGGGCAGCTTGCGGATGAGGAGCTCAGTGCTCTTCTGATAACGGCGGATCTCACGGAGAGCGACCGTACCGGGCCTGTAACGATGGGGCTTCTTCACGCCCCCTGTGGCCGGCGCGCTTTTCCTCGCGGCCTTCGTGGCGAGCTGTTTGCGGGGAGCTTTTCCACCGGTGGATTTTCGGGCAGTCTGCTTGGTACGAGCCATGTCTTCTTCTTCAAAGTAGTAGGTTCTGAAACGAGCGTTCAACGAGAAGTGTGCACGCGATCCCGCAGACGGGGTGACTATATAGAGAGATCCGCTCGCTGCGATTGGTCGATGCGGTCGCCTTCGGCTGAACAGTGGGGGTGATCATTTTTGTCGGCGTATCGTTTTGAGGTCGAAATATTGCCTGAAAGTTAATTTTTTTTGAAAATATCTCTTTTTATTCTATTCCGCAATTATTAATTATAGCCGTTATCTTTATTGCGCACTCGCTTTGCGCGAAATGCGCAGCGCTGGGCGTGGTTGCGCCGCGACGCGCCAGAGCGAGACGCACTCGCCCGCGCCTTGATTTCGCAAGGAAGCGAGCGAGACGTCGCATACGCGCGAGACGAGCGTCTATAAAAGAGACGTCGCAGGGAGCAAAATTTTATAATTCGTCTAGCGGCCGCAGTGAGCGCATCGCATCGTTTCGATTTTTGACATCATCCACTTTTTGACACTCATACAAGATGACCGGTCGCGGTAAAGGAGGAAAGGGATTGGGAAAAGGGGGCGCCAAGCGTCACAGGAAGGTTCTTCGCGATAACATCCAGGGCATCACGAAGCCTGCGATCCGTCGTCTGGCTCGTCGCGGCGGAGTCAAGCGCATATCTGGCTTGATTTACGAAGAGACCCGAGGAGTCCTGAAGGTGTTCCTCGAGAACGTCATCAGGGACGCCGTCACCTACACGGAGCACGCGAAGAGGAAGACCGTCACCGCCATGGACGTCGTGTACGCCCTGAAGAGACAGGGTCGCACCCTGTACGGTTTCGGCGGCTAAGCTGGCCAATATAATGCCTTTCATCGTATCGTCTCGTCTAGATACAATACAGACTGACTACGCATAATGATGGATGAGTGGGTTGGTTTTTATGCTACGCCCGCTTAACTATTATTATGTGAATATATCTATCTACTCACATACAAACGGCCCTTTTCAGGGCCACCATGTCTATTTCGTTCGATCCGTTTGCATTCGTATAGTATCGCAGTAATAATGCATGCAGCTGTTGTTCGGTTAGGTTAGGTTTGATTTGATTACGTTAGGTTAGGTTTGATTTGATTTGATTTGATTAGGTTAGGTTTGATTTGGTTAGGTTAGGTTTGTTCGGTTAGGCTAGGTTTGATTTGGTTAGGTTAGGTTTGTTCGGTTAGGTTGGGTTTGATTTGATTTGATTAGGTTAGGTTTATTCGGTTAGGTTAGGTTTGATTTGGTTAGGTTAGGTTAGGTTTGTTCGGTTAGGTTGGGTTTGATTTGATTTGATTAGGTTAGGTTTATTCGGTTAGGTTAGGTTTGATTTGGTTAGGTTAGGTTTGTTCGGTTATGTTGGGTTTGATTTGGTTAGGTTAGGTTTGTTCGGTTAGGTTGGGTTTGATTTGGTTAGGTTAGGTTAGGTTTGTTCGGTTAGGTTAGGTTTGATTTGGTTAGGTTAGGTTTGTTCGGTTAGGTTGGGTTTGATTTGATTAGGTTAGGTTTGATTTGATTAGGTTAGGTTAGGTTTGTTCGGTTAGGTTAGGTTTGATTTGGTTAGGTTAGGTTTGTTCGGTTAGGTTGGGTTTGATTTGATTAGGTTAGGTTTGTTCGGTTAGGCTAGGTTTGATTTGATTAGGTTAGGTTTGTTCGGTTAGGTTGGGTTTGATTTGATTAGGTTAGGTTTGTTCGGTTAGGCTAGGTTTGATTTGATTAGGTTAGGTTTGTTCGGTTAGGTTAGGTTTGATTTGATTAGGTTAGGTTTGTTCGGTTAGGTTAGGTTTGTTAACCGACTGACCCGACGTTGGCTTAATTGTGTTAAATGCCCCGATCAGTCTTTGAACGTTTTGTGTTTTCTGTCTACTTTTTTCATATATAAAATCGTTTTTTCAATTAATATTTGATAATAAAGAAATCCCGAATCCCGAGAAAAGATCGGAATTTCCCGAAATTTTTAAAATTCCCGTCGGGTAATTCCCGAAACCCAACTCTAGTCACAACTACATTATCTGAAGTCTGAACATAATTAATTTCATATTTGAACGAATAATGGAATTTTAAAAATTTCGGGAAATTCCGATCTTTTCTCGGGATTCGGGATTTCTTTATTATCAAATATTAATTGAAAAAACGATTTTATATATGAAAAAAGTAGACAGAAAACACAAAACGTTCAAAGACTGATCGGGGCATTTAACACAATTAAGCCAACGTCGGGTCAGTCGGTTAACAAACCTAACCTAACCGAACAAACCTAACCTAATCAAATCAAACCTAACCTAACCGAACAAACCTAACCTAATCAAATCAAACCTAGCCTAACCGAACAAACCTAACCTAATCAAATCAAACCCAACCTAACCGAACAAACCTAACCTAACCAAATCAAACCTAACCTAACCGAACAAACCTAACCTAACCTAACCAAATCAAACCCAACCTAACCGAACAAACCTAACCTAACCAAATCAAACCTAACCTAACCGAACAAACCTAACCTAACCAAATCAAACCTAACCTAACCGAACAAACCTAACCTAATTAAATCAAACCTAACCTAACTCAAAATCAACCAACCAAACCACCAAAATTTTATTTTGAATTTCGTGTTGATTTAAAATTTTACCTAGGTAGGTGAGTGAGTGCAATTTGCGTATTGATACGTGCTCGATATCATTCGACACCTGAATTGTGTTGGTAGCCCTGAAAAGGGCTTTTGTTTCAATAAAATGCGAGCGAACGCGTATTATTCATCTCCATCTCTATCCTCATTCATCTCGTCTATTGTCGTCGTCGTCGTCATCCACCCGAGATACCCCCCCTTCCCGGGCTGCCGTCGTCGCATCATCGTCATCGTGATGATTAGATTAGATTCGATCACGGCGTCTTACTTCTTCGCAGCGGCTTTCTTCGCGGCGGGCTTCTTCGCAGCGGCCTTCTTGGGCTTTGGCGCCTTCGGCTTCTTCGTGGGCGGCTTGGCGGACTTTTTCGCCTTGGTCGGCGTCTTGGGCTTGGCGGCCTTCTTGGCGGCGGGGGCGGCCTTCTTGGGAGAGGCAGCTTTCTTGGCGGCTGCGGCCGATCTGGCCGCGGTTTCAAGAGGGGCCGACGACTTTCTCATGGCGGTCGCGGGCTTCTTCTTTGCGGCTGCCGCCGAAGACTTGCCTCCGCCGGCTGCGGCGCCCTTCTTCTCCTTGGATGAGGCGGGGCGCGATTTCTTCGCGGCGGGCTTCTTACCGGAGGTGGAGCCGCCCGCCGATTTGGCCTTGCCGGCTTCCAGTTTGAACGAACCGGAGGCCCCCTTGCCCTTGGTCTGCACTAGGGCGCCGGATTCGACGGCACCCTTCAGGTATTTCTTGATGAAGGGCGCCAGCTTGTCGGCGTCCACCTTGTAGTTGGCCGAGATGTATTTTTTTATCGCCTGCAGGGAGGATCCGGCGCGCTCTTTCAGCTCTTTGATGGCGCTGTTGACCATCTCAGAGGTCTTGGGATGCGTCGGCTTGACCTTGGGCTTCTTCGCGGCTTTGCCTGCTGCCGATTTCTTCGCAGGGGTAGAGGGCACCGGCGAAGCGGTGACGGGTGCTGCTGTATCTGCCATCTTTGCGTTATTCGATTGATTGAATAATAGAATGAAATATAATATTAAATTATATTGTATCGCGGCGTATATTCTGCTTGCTTGCTTGCTATCTATCTGTACGATGCGCTAGAGTGAAACGACTCGAACGGCTCGCGGATTGTATACGGCGAGAGCGAGACGGGTGCCGCAGTACCGATGTGCGAACGCCGCTCTCAGAGATGATGTCCGTCTAGATCGGCGATTTTAGTCACGAATTGCACCGGCATTTTTGCTTCGATCTCTCGATATTTTTCAATTTTTCGCGGCCGCCGCCCTAGCGAGGGGGCTCAGGGGCGGGCGGTCGCGCCGCCCACCGATCTGTCTGTCGTTTCAAAGCGGGCGAATGGTCGCGAGTCTGTCCTCGGGCTCGCGGGATGCGTTTCAAATTGGAATTGTGTCCGCGCGCGCACATAACGTGTCGGGAAAATGGCCGTAGATTCGTTAAGAATTATCAGATTCCAACGATCGAGCCTTCGTCCGGCGCGTCGATATACCTCCTCGCGGTTGCGATCGGCCGCGGGCCCCTGGCGCCCCCACGGGCGTCGCGATCCGCCCCCGAGTCGGCCGGAGTTAGCACAAGACGATCGCGGCATACAAACATTACTCGTATCGGGCGAAGACGACGGCGGCGGCCCCGCGGTGCTCGATGCAGTCCGCAGTGTTCACGAAGGAGCAGCAGGCGACGATGGTGCATGGTATTGTGCACGATGGTAAATAAAGAAGCACGACATGAGAATAGAATGTTCAATTCGAATAATTACTTACCTAACAATGGATTGCGATAGGTACGGCGCGATCGGTCGCTCGCTCGCTCACTGCGCCTCCCTCCCTCCCTCCCTCCCGCGATAGATAGATATCGTAAATAAATAGTTATAATCAATTAATTAATTAATTAAATAATTAATTAAATAATTAAATATGATAATATAATATTATGAGTGTGTTTAATATGACCGATGCAAAGCATACTGGCATGTAACAACGCACATATGAGAGTAGAAAACCATAGCAGCCGAAATCGACAACCATAACCATAAGTGCGAGACCGAAACACGAATTACTAATGTCATTGTTACTATTAAGTACCTATATGAAATCAAATATGAAGACATTGGACACTGGAAGGATTATTTTAAGATATCGATCGGGGGGGGGGGGATTCGGAATAAACTATTCCCGAAATTATGTGTCATGTACGTACGTACGTACGTACCAAAAAATCTATCGTACAATGCAAAATTATCCGATTCGCATTATTTATGTATCGCAGGTCCATCCGTTGAAGGATCGATGAAAATCCTCCACGCACAGACGATAATCGAGATAACAAACAGATGTGTAATATTATGTACCTAAATCTAATGTGATATTTTCTTTTTCAGATGCACGCACGCATGCATTCACCTAAGATGTATGGATAATATTATCAATAGTATAATGATGACTTATTGTTCTACTTACTGACTTACTTAGGTGGGTACTGTTGTACTTAATAATAATAAAATAATATTCACAGATAGATTGATTCTTATTATTTTCCTATCAAATCATCCTTCGTGGCGGGCTTAGTTAGTTATCTAGTCTAGTTTATAATATGGTGTTGGATAATGATATAATTATAAGCGCAGATACAAGATAATTATTGTAACAAATATTCGTATTATTATTATTACAATAGGTAGGCAGTCAGTCGATTTATTTATTTTTCCTGCTTGGCATAATATTAATAGCGATAATGAGACTAGCGAAACATGCGATTCGATCAATTCGATTTGAAAATATTGGCGGCCCTTAAAAGGGCCTTTGCTGGTTTTTTTTCTTCTTTCTTCATTTTCATGGACTTCACTTGGAGCTGGTGTATTTGGTGACTGCCTTTGTTCCTTCGCTGACGGCGTGCTTGGCGAGCTCTCCGGGCAGAAGGAGCCTGACGGCGGTCTGGATCTCCCTGCTGGTGATGGTGGAGCGCTTGTTGTAGTGGGCGAGGCGCGACGCTTCGGCGGCGATCCTCTCGAAGATGTCGTTGACGAAGCTGTTCATGATGCTCATCGCCTTACTGGAGATTCCGGTGTCGGGGTGCACCTGCTTGAGCACCTTGTAGATGTAGATTGCGTAACTCTCCTTCCTCCTCCTCTTTGTCTTCTTCTTGTCTCCCTTGGAGATGTTCTTCTGGGCTTTGCCGGATTTCTTGGCGGCCTTTCCGCTAGTCTTGGGCGGCATGATGATCGGCGATGGGTATTACGATACAATACGGATATATAGATAGATTAGGTAGGTGCGGTGTCAATCGGCGGCGGTGGCTCGAGTGAGAATCTGCCGAAATTTTTTTTTTTTACCGCTTGCCATCGCTGTGTAGAGCGAACGGCGCGCGGCTTTGCGGGTCGCGTGATGCGGCGCACGTCTCCCGCTACGGGCGCACCGCACGCCATCACAAAATAGAGCTTTGGATATCCCTGAGTGAGCTTTCTTCAAAGGACCGTCCGTCGATTCAGATCGACGCGCATCTTTCGCACAGTTAATTTTCAACACTACCACATCTCGCCATGTCTGGTCGCGGAAAAGGCGGTAAAGTCAAGGGAAAGGCAAAGTCTCGTTCGAATCGCGCCGGACTCCAGTTCCCCGTCGGTCGCATACACAGACTCCTGCGCAAGGGAAACTACGCCGAGAGGGTGGGCGCTGGTGCGCCGGTGTACCTGGCCGCCGTCATGGAATACCTCGCCGCCGAAGTACTCGAGTTGGCGGGAAACGCGGCCCGCGACAACAAGAAGACCAGGATCATCCCTCGTCATTTGCAGCTCGCCATCCGCAACGACGAGGAGCTGAACAAGCTGCTCTCCGGTGTCACCATCGCCCAGGGAGGAGTGCTGCCCAACATCCAGGCGGTGCTCTTGCCCAAGAAGACTGAGAAGAAGGCGTAAAAAAAAATAAATAAAAAAAAAAAAATCGTATCTTCTATGATTACATGCAATAATCCATCTATCGTCGTACAAAAGGCCCTTTTCAGGGCCGCCATTTTTATTCAAATCCGACTGGTAGCGAACGTGTCGAGCTCGTTATTGTTGCTTATAAAATTGATTGAAATAATTATTCATCGAAAGTAGGTAGTATTCAAATTGTTATTATTATAGGTATTAATTAGCAATGAATGCGCACAGAGAGAACTGTCCATATTACAATAAATGTTCTGGAAATTCAAAATTTGAAAATACATCTAAAATAAGTAAGTAGGTAGGTAGGTATATAATTTCGTAGTAATTAATGAGGAGATAGAGATGCGATGTGTCGATCTCTTGTTTGTTTAAACTACTCGTATGGTGTGGCGGTTTCAGTTTTAAATAGTTTTGTAGGATAATGATTGTGATATATGTATTTATATAGGTGAGGAGCATCTATTGATTATATCTATATAACGTGTTTAGCGACATTATTATAATTAATTAATTAATTAATTAATTGTGGTAGATGGACGGCGAGATAATATGACAAGGTATGGATGGTGGTGGACTGACGGATAGAAAACGCGTTTTGATAAGAGATTGGTGCGTTTTCTAAAATAATAGGTAATATAAGGAGGCTGTTTAATTAATATTATGTGGGTAGATATTATTTAATGAATCTCGCCTCACACACAACGCACTACGTACGCAGCGTTGCGTTATTATTAGATGGTGAGTATATTTTATCTAATCAACTGCTTAATTGATCAATTACATACAACAAACGCAATATTACTAACAAACCTATTTTTATCCAAAAATAGTGGAACACGCAGGATGATAATAATATATTATACTTGGATAAATAGGTATATATAAATATATTATTATAGGCACATAACGGCCGATCGCTCGCTCACGGTTGCGTAAACATTCGAATGTCAAAAAATTTGCGGCCCTGAAAAGGGCCTTTTGCGATAGGTATGATAAATATTATTTTTTTTTTTTTAATTCTTAAGCGCGTTCGCCGCGGATTCGTCTCGCCAGCTGGATATCTTTGGGCATGATGGTGACGCGTTTGGCGTGGATGGCGCAAAGGTTCGTGTCCTCGAATAGACCGACGAGGTACGCCTCGCTGGCCTCCTGCAGCGCCATGACGGCCGAGCTCTGGAAGCGCAGATCGGTCTTGAAATCTTGAGCGATCTCGCGCACCAGTCGCTGGAAGGGCAGCTTGCGGATGAGGAGCTCAGTGCTCTTCTGATAACGGCGGATCTCACGGAGAGCGACCGTACCGGGCCTGTAACGATGGGGCTTCTTCACGCCCCCTGTGGCCGGCGCGCTTTTCCTCGCGGCCTTCGTGGCGAGCTGTTTGCGGGGAGCTTTTCCACCGGTGGATTTTCGGGCAGTCTGCTTGGTACGAGCCATGTCTTCTTCTTCAAAGTAGTAGGTTCTGAAACGAGCGTTCAACGAGAAGTGTGCACGCGATCCCGCAGACGGGGTGACTATATAGAGAGATCCGCTCGCTGCGATTGGTCGATGCGGTCGCCTTCGGCTGAACAGTGGGGGTGATCATTTTTGTCGGCGTATCGTTTTGAGGTCGAAATATTGCCTGAAAGTTAATTTTTTTTGAAAATATCTCTTTTTATTCTATTCCGCAATTATTAATTATAGCCGTTATCTTTATTGCGCACTCGCTTTGCGCGAAATGCGCAGCGCTGGGCGTGGTTGCGCCGCGACGCGCCAGAGCGAGACGCACTCGCCCGCGCCTTGATTTCGCAAGGAAGCGAGCGAGACGTCGCATACGCGCGAGACGAGCGTCTATAAAAGAGACGTCGCAGGGAGCAAAATTTTATAATTCGTCTAGCGGCCGCAGTGAGCGCATCGCATCGTTTCGATTTTTGACATCATCCACTTTTTGACACTCATACAAGATGACCGGTCGCGGTAAAGGAGGAAAGGGATTGGGAAAAGGGGGCGCCAAGCGTCACAGGAAGGTTCTTCGCGATAACATCCAGGGCATCACGAAGCCTGCGATCCGTCGTCTGGCTCGTCGCGGCGGAGTCAAGCGCATATCTGGCTTGATTTACGAAGAGACCCGAGGAGTCCTGAAGGTGTTCCTCGAGAACGTCATCAGGGACGCCGTCACCTACACGGAGCACGCGAAGAGGAAGACCGTCACCGCCATGGACGTCGTGTACGCCCTGAAGAGACAGGGTCGCACCCTGTACGGTTTCGGCGGCTAAGCTGGCCAATATAATGCCTTTCATCGTATCGTCTCGTCTAGATACAATACAGACTGACTACGCATAATGATGGATGAGTGGGTTGGTTTTTATGCTACGCCCGCTTAACTATTATTATGTGAATATATCTATCTACTCACATACAAACGGCCCTTTTCAGGGCCACCATGTCTATTTCGTTCGATCCGTTTGCATTCGTATAGTATCGCAGTAATAATGCATGCAGCTGTTGTTCGGTTAGGTTAGGTTTGATTTGATTACGTTAGGTTAGGTTTGATTTGATTTGATTTGATTAGGTTAGGTTTGATTTGGTTAGGTTAGGTTTGTTCGGTTAGGCTAGGTTTGATTTGGTTAGGTTAGGTTTGTTCGGTTAGGTTGGGTTTGATTTGATTTGATTAGGTTAGGTTTATTCGGTTAGGTTAGGTTTGATTTGGTTAGGTTAGGTTAGGTTTGTTCGGTTAGGTTGGGTTTGATTTGATTTGATTAGGTTAGGTTTATTCGGTTAGGTTAGGTTTGATTTGGTTAGGTTAGGTTTGTTCGGTTATGTTGGGTTTGATTTGGTTAGGTTAGGTTTGTTCGGTTAGGTTGGGTTTGATTTGGTTAGGTTAGGTTAGGTTTGTTCGGTTAGGTTAGGTTTGATTTGGTTAGGTTAGGTTTGTTCGGTTAGGTTGGGTTTGATTTGATTAGGTTAGGTTTGATTTGATTAGGTTAGGTTAGGTTTGTTCGGTTAGGTTAGGTTTGATTTGGTTAGGTTAGGTTTGTTCGGTTAGGTTGGGTTTGATTTGATTAGGTTAGGTTTGTTCGGTTAGGCTAGGTTTGATTTGATTAGGTTAGGTTTGTTCGGTTAGGTTGGGTTTGATTTGATTAGGTTAGGTTTGTTCGGTTAGGCTAGGTTTGATTTGATTAGGTTAGGTTTGTTCGGTTAGGTTAGGTTTGATTTGATTAGGTTAGGTTTGTTCGGTTAGGTTAGGTTTGTTAACCGACTGACCCGACGTTGGCTTAATTGTGTTAAATGCCCCGATCAGTCTTTGAACGTTTTGTGTTTTCTGTCTACTTTTTTCATATATAAAATCGTTTTTTCAATTAATATTTGATAATAAAGAAATCCCGAATCCCGAGAAAAGATCGGAATTTCCCGAAATTTTTAAAATTCCATTATTCGTTCAAATATGAAATTAATTATGTTCAGACTTCAGATAATGTAGTTGTGACTAGAGTTGGGTTTCGGGAATTACCCGACGGGAATTTTAAAAATTTCGGGAAATTCCGATCTTTTCTCGGGATTCGGGATTTCTTTATTATCAAATATTAATTGAAAAAACGATTTTATATATGAAAAAAGTAGACAGAAAACACAAAACGTTCAAAGACTGATCGGGGCATTTAACACAATTAAGCCAACGTCGGGTCAGTCGGTTAACAAACCTAACCTAACCGAACAAACCTAACCTAATCAAATCAAACCTAACCTAACCGAACAAACCTAACCTAATCAAATCAAACCTAGCCTAACCGAACAAACCTAACCTAATCAAATCAAACCCAACCTAACCGAACAAACCTAACCTAACCAAATCAAACCTAACCTAACCGAACAAACCTAACCTAACCTAACCAAATCAAACCCAACCTAACCGAACAAACCTAACCTAACCAAATCAAACCTAACCTAACCGAACAAACCTAACCTAACCAAATCAAACCTAACCTAACCGAACAAACCTAACCTAATTAAATCAAACCTAACCTAACTCAAAATCAACCAACCAAACCACCAAAATTTTATTTTGAATTTCGTGTTGATTTAAAATTTTACCTAGGTAGGTGAGTGAGTGCAATTTGCGTATTGATACGTGCTCGATATCATTCGACACCTGAATTGTGTTGGTAGCCCTGAAAAGGGCTTTTGTTTCAATAAAATGCGAGCGAACGCGTATTATTCATCTCCATCTCTATCCTCATTCATCTCGTCTATTGTCGTCGTCGTCGTCATCCACCCGAGATACCCCCCCTTCCCGGGCTGCCGTCGTCGCATCATCGTCATCGTGATGATTAGATTAGATTCGATCACGGCGTCTTACTTCTTCGCAGCGGCTTTCTTCGCGGCGGGCTTCTTCGCAGCGGCCTTCTTGGGCTTTGGCGCCTTCGGCTTCTTCGTGGGCGGCTTGGCGGACTTTTTCGCCTTGGTCGGCGTCTTGGGCTTGGCGGCCTTCTTGGCGGCGGGGGCGGCCTTCTTGGGAGAGGCAGCTTTCTTGGCGGCTGCGGCCGATCTGGCCGCGGTTTCAAGAGGGGCCGACGACTTTCTCATGGCGGTCGCGGGCTTCTTCTTTGCGGCTGCCGCCGAAGACTTGCCTCCGCCGGCTGCGGCGCCCTTCTTCTCCTTGGATGAGGCGGGGCGCGATTTCTTCGCGGCGGGCTTCTTACCGGAGGTGGAGCCGCCCGCCGATTTGGCCTTGCCGGCTTCCAGTTTGAACGAACCGGAGGCCCCCTTGCCCTTGGTCTGCACTAGGGCGCCGGATTCGACGGCACCCTTCAGGTATTTCTTGATGAAGGGCGCCAGCTTGTCGGCGTCCACCTTGTAGTTGGCCGAGATGTATTTTTTTATCGCCTGCAGGGAGGATCCGGCGCGCTCTTTCAGCTCTTTGATGGCGCTGTTGACCATCTCAGAGGTCTTGGGATGCGTCGGCTTGACCTTGGGCTTCTTCGCGGCTTTGCCTGCTGCCGATTTCTTCGCAGGGGTAGAGGGCACCGGCGAAGCGGTGACGGGTGCTGCTGTATCTGCCATCTTTGCGTTATTCGATTGATTGAATAATAGAATGAAATATAATATTAAATTATATTGTATCGCGGCGTATATTCTGCTTGCTTGCTTGCTATCTATCTGTACGATGCGCTAGAGTGAAACGACTCGAACGGCTCGCGGATTGTATACGGCGAGAGCGAGACGGGTGCCGCAGTACCGATGTGCGAACGCCGCTCTCAGAGATGATGTCCGTCTAGATCGGCGATTTTAGTCACGAATTGCACCGGCATTTTTGCTTCGATCTCTCGATATTTTTCAATTTTTCGCGGCCGCCGCCCTAGCGAGGGGGCTCAGGGGCGGGCGGTCGCGCCGCCCACCGATCTGTCTGTCGTTTCAAAGCGGGCGAATGGTCGCGAGTCTGTCCTCGGGCTCGCGGGATGCGTTTCAAATTGGAATTGTGTCCGCGCGCGCACATAACGTGTCGGGAAAATGGCCGTAGATTCGTTAAGAATTATCAGATTCCAACGATCGAGCCTTCGTCCGGCGCGTCGATATACCTCCTCGCGGTTGCGATCGGCCGCGGGCCCCTGGCGCCCCCACGGGCGTCGCGATCCGCCCCCGAGTCGGCCGGAGTTAGCACAAGACGATCGCGGCATACAAACATTACTCGTATCGGGCGAAGACGACGGCGGCGGCCCCGCGGTGCTCGATGCAGTCCGCAGTGTTCACGAAGGAGCAGCAGGCGACGATGGTGCATGGTATTGTGCACGATGGTAAATAAAGAAGCACGACATGAGAATAGAATGTTCAATTCGAATAATTACTTACCTAACAATGGATTGCGATAGGTACGGCGCGATCGGTCGCTCGCTCGCTCACTGCGCCTCCCTCCCTCCCTCCCTCCCGCGATAGATAGATATCGTAAATAAATAGTTATAATCAATTAATTAATTAATTAAATAATTAATTAAATAATTAAATATGATAATATAATATTATGAGTGTGTTTAATATGACCGATGCAAAGCATACTGGCATGTAACAACGCACATATGAGAGTAGAAAACCATAGCAGCCGAAATCGACAACCATAACCATAAGTGCGAGACCGAAACACGAATTACTAATGTCATTGTTACTATTAAGTACCTATATGAAATCAAATATGAAGACATTGGACACTGGAAGGATTATTTTAAGATATCGATCGGGGGGGGGGGGATTCGGAATAAACTATTCCCGAAATTATGTGTCATGTACGTACGTACGTACGTACCAAAAAATCTATCGTACAATGCAAAATTATCCGATTCGCATTATTTATGTATCGCAGGTCCATCCGTTGAAGGATCGATGAAAATCCTCCACGCACAGACGATAATCGAGATAACAAACAGATGTGTAATATTATGTACCTAAATCTAATGTGATATTTTCTTTTTCAGATGCACGCACGCATGCATTCACCTAAGATGTATGGATAATATTATCAATAGTATAATGATGACTTATTGTTCTACTTACTGACTTACTTAGGTGGGTACTGTTGTACTTAATAATAATAAAATAATATTCACAGATAGATTGATTCTTATTATTTTCCTATCAAATCATCCTTCGTGGCGGGCTTAGTTAGTTATCTAGTCTAGTTTATAATATGGTGTTGGATAATGATATAATTATAAGCGCAGATACAAGATAATTATTGTAACAAATATTCGTATTATTATTATTACAATAGGTAGGCAGTCAGTCGATTTATTTATTTTTCCTGCTTGGCATAATATTAATAGCGATAATGAGACTAGCGAAACATGCGATTCGATCAATTCGATTTGAAAATATTGGCGGCCCTTAAAAGGGCCTTTGCTGGTTTTTTTTCTTCTTTCTTCATTTTCATGGACTTCACTTGGAGCTGGTGTATTTGGTGACTGCCTTTGTTCCTTCGCTGACGGCGTGCTTGGCGAGCTCTCCGGGCAGAAGGAGCCTGACGGCGGTCTGGATCTCCCTGCTGGTGATGGTGGAGCGCTTGTTGTAGTGGGCGAGGCGCGACGCTTCGGCGGCGATCCTCTCGAAGATGTCGTTGACGAAGCTGTTCATGATGCTCATCGCCTTACTGGAGATTCCGGTGTCGGGGTGCACCTGCTTGAGCACCTTGTAGATGTAGATTGCGTAACTCTCCTTCCTCCTCCTCTTTGTCTTCTTCTTGTCTCCCTTGGAGATGTTCTTCTGGGCTTTGCCGGATTTCTTGGCGGCCTTTCCGCTAGTCTTGGGCGGCATGATGATCGGCGATGGGTATTACGATACAATACGGATATATAGATAGATTAGGTAGGTGCGGTGTCAATCGGCGGCGGTGGCTCGAGTGAGAATCTGCCGAAATTTGACTTGACTTTGGATATTCCTAGGTTATGGGGTTCCCGCACTTTCGTAGCTGATCCCCTTCATCTCTGGGATTTCATCTCTAGTATAGGTTTAGCTGAGTTTACGTGTGCGATTTTAGTTCGGATCTTGAGGAGATCTTTGTGAGGTTTATTTATCCTCATGACTGCAATTGGTGTTGTTGTAAGTAGTTTTTTTTTTTTTTACGTAAAAGTAAAGTAGAAAGATTTTATGATTTAAAATAGGTTAAGTGCTTTTAAGTAAAGCAAGAAGAAAAAATTTTAGAATTTCCCCCCAACATCCCCACTCGAGCCACCGCCCGGACCACCTGGACCCTCCCTCGCGATATCTCTCCACCCGCCGATCATCCGCCGCCGCAGACCCTCCGGTACCCAGACTTTTAATCCGGTGACTTCAGGGGAGGAGGAGTTTTGAGTTGGCTTCAGGGCGTTGTTCCAGACATCGGAAATCCTCCAGACATCGGGAAATTTTCGGCCGGGCCCATTCCATGCCAGCCCGCCTGTCAGCCGGTTTTCAGAGGCGATCACCACACCAGCTCCAAGCGAAGCTCCAAGTGAAGTCGAAGAAGAGAGGAAACCCAATGAAAACCTCTGAATGATATTAAATCATTCGTGACTTTACGTCGTTTGTGCGCTCATCAAAATTTGAGCCGCGGTGGGGTGAAAAACTCCGATAGTGTGTGTGAGACACTCCCGGCCAAAAACCCTGCCGCTGTGATTTGTATCTGAAAGCTTTATTATCAAAAAGAACAGATTAGTGTTTAGGGAATACATGCATGGTTAAGGTTATCGTCTGAGTTGTGGGTTCTTTGGTGGATCTTTGGTTGCGCCTCTCTGGTCTTCTGGTCGCTAAAGAAGCCCTTGCGCGCTCGACTCTGGTATTGAGGGCGGCTTTGGACGGGTGACTTTTGGCAGCTTGGTGTTGAGAACAGAGGGGCTGTTAAGGATCTGGAATCAAAAATGGTCTATTAGTTTTATTTTATTGTTCGTCGCCGTGTTTGTTTCTTTTTGGTGGTTAAGTCCTTGTATCTCTTGAGTATCATTCTGGGTCTATCGTAATCCATTATGGCGTTTTCATCGTAGTCTTTTAAGTTTTTTATCGTTGGGTTCGGATGGTTATCCAACGAGGCAAAGAATTTTGTGGCCAGTTTCTTAATATGCTCTTCTAGCGTTTCTATTTCAAGGTCTCTGTGCAGGGTTGTTTCTCTGACGTAGTTCGGTGCGCCTGTAATTGTTCTTAGAACTACGTTTTGTACTCTTTGCAATTTCTTAGTGAGATTTGGACTACCATGTGCCCATATGGAGCACGCGTAAGACATTATTGGTCTGATTATAGCTGTGAGAAGCAGCAGTTTGCCTCTCGTTGAGACTTTGCTGCGGCTACCTAACATTGGGAGTAGTCTAGCTCTGACTATTCTAGCCTCTCTATCTTTTTCGTTGATATGTTTAAAAAATGAAAGCTCTTTATCTAAATGTAATCCTAGGTATTTAACTGTTTTTGACCACGGTATTGTCTTATTGTTCATGACTATGCTTTGTCTGCTTTTGCATAGCCTGTCTGATCTGTGGCAGAATATGATTGCTGCGCTTTTTTCTGTATTTATTTTGATGCGCCACTTGTCGCACCACTTGGCTATTTCGTTCGCGGCTAACTGGACTAGTTTAGTGGCCTGGTTATGTTGAATTGATCTAGCTAGAATTGCGGTATCGTCTGCGTACTGTGCGACTATGCAGGATCTTGCGGATGTGTTTGTAGGAATGGGGATGTCTCTAGTATATAAGTTATATAAAATGGGCGCTAATACGGATCCTTGAGGGACTCCTGCTCTGGTGAACCTAATGGAAGATTTGGTTCCTTGGTACTTAACTGAGAATTGTCTTCTGGTTAGGAAAGAGTTTAGGATTTTAATCATTGGCCGGTCTACTTCTGCTCTGGAGAGTTTGACTATCAATCCCTCGATCCAAACCTTGTCGAAGGCCTTCGCTATGTCCAGGAACAGTCCTATAGTGAATTTTCTGTGGTTGAGTGCATCTTTAATGTACTCTGTGGTGCGTAACAGCTGGTGTATCGTAGAGTGGCCTTTTCTAAAACCATGCTGTTCGTCTGGTATGAGTTTTTTCTCATCTATAATGATTTGTAATCTTGATTTTATAGCTCTCTCTAGTATTTTACTCATCGTTGGGAGTAAGCTAATTGGCCTGTGGTTCTCTGGGAGCTTTAAGTTCTTGCCGGGTTTTGGCAAGAGGATAATATCGGCAATTTTCCAGGAATCAGGGAAGTATTGCTGTTCTAAGCAGGCGTTGAGTATGTTGGTTAGATACTCAATGCCCGTGTCTGGGAGCTTTTTTAGGGTAAGGTTACTTATCCCGTCGATGCCAGGCGCTTTGCGGTTTTTAAGTCGCTTGATTAAGAATTCGGTTTCGTCTATAGAGACGGCTACCATAGGTGACGTTGGAGGATTAGGTGTGGCATTGACTATGGCTCTGGCTTCTCTCCTAATAGATTGTATGTGTCTTTTTTTACTAACTAGTTCAGTGTCTGAGTCGGAGTCTGAGTCAGTGTATGAATCCGAGTCTGAATCTGCGGCTGATACCGGATTTGGAGTGAATTGATCTTCTATGCTGTCAGCGAATAGTTCGCATTTATCTTGGGTGGTGAAAACTGGGCCCATTGGGCCAGTTAGAGGCGTTATTGGACATTTTTTGGTCCTCAGGATTTTAGATAGGCTCCAGTAAGGGTGGCTGCCCTTCACTAGGTTTTGAAGTTTGTTAACCCAAGTTTCCTCGGAAAAGAGTCTGATCTCTTTTCTGACTTTCTTCTTTAGCTCTTTGGCTTTAGAGATGACAGCAGGATCGCCCGTGTCCTGACCGAGTTTTCTAGTTCTGTTCCTCTCTGTTATGAGGAGTTTAATATGTTTTGGAAGGTCGAGTCTGTGTTTGATGTCTGGGCTGGTGGGAGTAGAGGCCGCTTTAAGAGCCTCCTGTATGATAGTCGTTAAGTCTGCAATAGCAGAGTCTATCTCTAGTTCGTCGGTGAGAAGTGTGCGGGGTGTGAGATGTTCCTCCAGATAAGCTCCGAACTCTTCCCATGATACTTTATATCTGGTGGAGTCGGGTAGTGTGGCGAAGGGGTCTACTGGGTCTCCCAAGTACAGTAGTATGGGTTTGTGGTCTGAGTTTAGTTCGTCAACTGCTCGGATTATTGGTATGTAGCTGGTGTTCCTGCAGATAGCGAAGTCTAGGACGTTTAATGGTAGCCCGTATCTACGTAAAGTGGTCTCTGATGGAGCCACTATTACGGATTGCGTGTTTTGAGTGTAATTAAAAACTTTATTGCCTCTAAAGTCGGTGCTTGGGCAGTTCCAAAGCCGATGCTTTGCGTTAAAGTCTCCTGCTATTATTGAAATGGGAAAAAGTGGGTCTAGGAGGTCGTGGAATTCTTGGAGTGTGGGAGTTTTATTGCAAGGGCTATATATGGATGTAAATTGGGTGAGACCATAGTTTTTGGTGTTAACCAGGACCGTGGTCTCCTCAATGTTAGGAGTGAAGGTTGGAGTAGATGTTGATGGTCGGTGTGAGGGGCAGTGGTCTATCCTTGATTTGATGATGACGGCTGTGCCTCCTCCCTTATCAGACAGTCTATCCGTCCTATAGGTAGAGTAATTTGGGAAATTTATGTTATGATGTGGTTTAAGCCACGTCTCATTGACTAGTAGGATATCTATATCATGCTCTTCTAGGAAGTGGATGATTTCCTTTTTGTCTCTGTTGACGGTGCCTCCAGCGTTCCAGAAGGCTATCTGGAGGGAAGTAGGTTTAAATTTTGAAGCCATTGGGAGTGTGGGATGGGAAGTCGCTTAAGGATGGACGTTTGCTATCTGTCTATCTAGTAATTGGTCTGTTCTATGGAGGCTAATGACGCTGTGGCTTGTTTTAATAGTTTTTCCATGCCTGAGCACAGATTTTTTAGCGTGGCGACCTGTGGGTCGTTCTGGTCTAAATGCCTAGGCGGGGGTCTCGGGACTTGAATCCTCTGGGGCTTCTGGTATGCCGGCGGTGTTTGAAGGAGAGGCTGTTTTTGGGGGTTTGCTTGCTGAAGGTACGGCCATTGTGGCCCTTGGGGATGCCATTGCGGCATTGGGGTAGCTGGGTAAGCTGTTCTATGCCAAGCAGGCCTTAAGGGTGCTGGTCTGCTAGTGTGTGTATTTGCTTGCATGGTCGGCCCGTTCCATGCTTGGTTTTGTCTGTGTGTTATGTGTCTTTGGTTAGGGTAAGCGGGTCTTCTCGTGTTCTGGTTATTTTGCGAGTTCGGGTTAGCAATGCAGCCCCTAAAGTTTGCTGGGTGTGGACCCCCGCAGTTTGCGCATGTCGCCGGGCCCACTTCCCTTGTGTATTTACAGGTTTCTGATCTGTGGTTCTGTCCACACTTCACGCACTTAGGCGGAGCGTGGCAGTTTTTGTTGGAATGCCCCCACTGCTGGCAGTTATGGCATTGCCCTGCCTCTGTTTTCTTCCTTAAGGATTCTACTTTTATGCTTAAGGTGAGCAGTTTGTCGAGGTTGTAGATCTCTTTTCCCTTCTCGCTTTTTTCTACGTCAAGGAGTACTAGCGATAGGGGGGAGCGGCCGGGTCCTTTGCGCATTCTTTGTACGTTTTTTATTGGGAAACCCAGTTTGGTTAGTTCTTCTGATATGACTTTGAGCTTGAATGGTTCTGGTATTCCTCTTATGACCACTTTTAGTGGTTTCTCCTCTTCCTTATCGAATGAGTTCCAGGGCATCTTTTTTGCTTCCAGGATACGCACTATTTTTCTGTGGGTATTTGGGTCTGGGGTAGTTATTCTGATTTTGTCTCTGCAGTCGAGCGAGTCGAATTTTAGCATCTGTAGTTGAGCGTCTATTATTAGTGTATTGAGGTCTGATTTCTCATGAAGCATGATCGGTGGGGGGGGCTTGGTGTATTGTCGTGTGTTGGTAGTGGTCGTGGGTGTCGAGGTTTTGGGTAGTGTTTGTGTTTTGGTGGTTGGTGTTTGTGTTTGTGCTGGGGGGGGAGTGAGTTTTTGTGGAGGTTTGGGGGATTTGGTCTGTTTCTGGGGAGTGGTTAGGTGGGTTGGGGGGGAGCTGCTGGTGGATGTATCGTGAGATGTGGAAGAGTTGTGTGATGTTGATGTTGATGTGCTTGCCTCGTTGTCTCTATCTTCATATATCATACTCAGTTCTTTGTAATCCTCTTTTATGGCTTCTTTAATGGTTGGGTCAATGCCTGGGTCTGTTTCCGAATCTGAGTCTGAGTCAATGCCAATGGTTTCCTGAGTGTTGGGTATTTGAGCCTGGGTCTTTGTCTTGGAGTTGCTTCTGGTCTGTCGTTGAATGGGTTGTAGGTTGATAGGCTGATTGATTTTTGTTTTGGGCATTTTGGAGATGAATTCCTTGCACAATTGCATAATGTGCAGGATGAGCTGAAGGCCTACTATTTCCTTTGCGCTTATGTCTTTTACTATCCTGTCCGTGAGTGTCCCGATTGAGACATCTTCCGTGATGTTGAGTTTTTTGGGGGCCATATTAAGAGGGAGAAAGTTTATCGGTAATATCGGTTTATCGGTTTGTTGGTATTGCGCAATTCCTGTAGCACTTACTGTATGGGGGAATTTATTGCGCAATCTGTGAGCTGAGAGGGAGAGAAGAAAAACTATATAAGAGGAGTGTATATAAAGCTATAGAAATATAAAGAGGAGAACAGATTAGAGGGGTCTTGAGGTAGATCCTACAAGTCTAGGTTTGAAATTGCGCAATTCTGAATTGCGCAATTCTAGGTTGCAAAGAAAAAACTATATATAGAAAGAATATATGTGAGGCTATAGAATTATAAAAGTATAGATGTAGGTTTGCAGGTTGTAGGGGGGTCTCCAAACTAGTCCTACAGGTCTAGGTTTGAAATTGCGCAATTCTGGATTGCGCAGTTCCAGGTTAAAAAACTATATATAGAAAGAAATGTAAGTAAAGCTAAAAAAAATATAAATGTAGGAGAGCAGATTGTAAGGGGGTCTTGAAACTAGTCCTACAAGTCTAGGTTTGAAATTGCGCAATTCTGAATTGCGCAATTCTAGGTTGCAAAAACTATATATAGAAAGAAATGTAACTAGAGCTATAAGAGTATAAAAAATATAAATGTAGGAGAGCTGATTGTAAGGGGGTCTTGAAACTAGTTCTACAAGTCTAGGTTTGAAATTGCGCAATTCTGAATTGCGCAATTCTAGGTTGCAAAAACTATATATAGAAAAGTATATGTAAAGCTATATGTAAATTATAAAATTTTAAATGTAGGAGATCAGATTTTAGGGGTATAAGAGAAGAGAAATTGTAGGAGTCGGTATTGCGCAATGTTGGCTGTCGATAGGTAGGGGGGTCTAGCGGTAGGTAGGTGGGGGGAGAGTGGATGTGTAGTTGGTAGGTAGGTGGAACTTGCTCAAAGGCTGGCTGTTACGTAGGTATGAGACCTTAGGGGCTGGAAAAGGGGGTCTCGTCGGCGAGCTAAATTTCTGGGAATCTATCGGTATATGTTGGCCGGCGGAGAAAAAGGGTCAAGCGGAGCGAGCGAGTCTATTGTTACAAAGGGCAGGTAGGTGAAGCCTCTGTGCCTTTTGTACGTTTGAAAGATTTTATTTGGTAAGTAGGTAAAAATTATTTAAAATAAAAGTTGAAGACAATGTGAGCTACGGTGAAATGCAAGATGAAATACAGTGAAATATAAGAACAAAAATGGCAATAGAGACTTAGCTTTGAGCCCCGAATCCCAGGCGGCGTAATCCGGAGGTCCCGCGAGAACTGTGGCACTTGTTGGCAAGCCGGAACTAGCCGGGAGCACACTTCCGTATTTTATTTACACTTGGTGATGGTCCCTCCAATTCAGGCTTGTCTTTAGTCAGCCGCTGGACTCGCAGAAAACTCGAGATGAAGCCAGTCGGAACTCGCGGTATGCTCAGCGTATGAAGAATCTATTTCCGGTAACTAAAGTCGCGGCGTGAATGATTTTAGGTGATAATAAAAGTATATTCTCAGGCGATATACAAGAGATCTTTCGATTAAATAACGACATCAATACGAAAATCCTTCGAGTATAGTCCTAAGCCGCGGTTTCAATCGAATATTCTGAAAAGAACTTTTCAATTTACTATCACGGGGTCTGAATCTATGAGCGATTTTAATGCGGAGAAAGGCGCGGCGCGTAGATCGAATTGCAACGTAACTACAGCTGAATATTCTGAAAAGAACTTTCCAGTCTGATAATTCGTGCGGGTTGTGCGTGCGAGAGCGAGGTCTGGTCGATGTAAGAAAGCGGTCGAAAGTAGCAGAGAGCGGTCGGTAGTAGGCGAGAAAGGCGTGCGAACGCGTCGGGTGCCAGTGAGCAAGTGCTGCCGAAATTTTTTTTTTTTACCGCTTGCCATCGCTGTGTAGAGCGAACGGCGCGCGGCTTTGCGGGTCGCGTGATGCGGCGCACGTCTCCCGCTACGGGCGCACCGCACGCCATCACAAAATAGAGCTTTGGATATCCCTGAGTGAGCTTTCTTCAAAGGACCGTCCGTCGATTCAGATCGACGCGCATCTTTCGCACAGTTAATTTTCAACACTACCACATCTCGCCATGTCTGGTCGCGGAAAAGGCGGTAAAGTCAAGGGAAAGGCAAAGTCTCGTTCGAATCGCGCCGGACTCCAGTTCCCCGTCGGTCGCATACACAGACTCCTGCGCAAGGGAAACTACGCCGAGAGGGTGGGCGCTGGTGCGCCGGTGTACCTGGCCGCCGTCATGGAATACCTCGCCGCCGAAGTACTCGAGTTGGCGGGAAACGCGGCCCGCGACAACAAGAAGACCAGGATCATCCCTCGTCATTTGCAGCTCGCCATCCGCAACGACGAGGAGCTGAACAAGCTGCTCTCCGGTGTCACCATCGCCCAGGGAGGAGTGCTGCCCAACATCCAGGCGGTGCTCTTGCCCAAGAAGACTGAGAAGAAGGCGTAAAAAAAAATAAATAAAAAAAAAAAAATCGTATCTTCTATGATTACATGCAATAATCCATCTATCGTCGTACAAAAGGCCCTTTTCAGGGCCGCCATTTTTATTCAAATCCGACTGGTAGCGAACGTGTCGAGCTCGTTATTGTTGCTTATAAAATTGATTGAAATAATTATTCATCGAAAGTAGGTAGTATTCAAATTGTTATTATTATAGGTATTAATTAGCAATGAATGCGCACAGAGAGAACTGTCCATATTACAATAAATGTTCTGGAAATTCAAAATTTGAAAATACATCTAAAATAAGTAAGTAGGTAGGTAGGTATATAATTTCGTAGTAATTAATGAGGAGATAGAGATGCGATGTGTCGATCTCTTGTTTGTTTAAACTACTCGTATGGTGTGGCGGTTTCAGTTTTAAATAGTTTTGTAGGATAATGATTGTGATATATGTATTTATATAGGTGAGGAGCATCTATTGATTATATCTATATAACGTGTTTAGCGACATTATTATAATTAATTAATTAATTAATTAATTGTGGTAGATGGACGGCGAGATAATATGACAAGGTATGGATGGTGGTGGACTGACGGATAGAAAACGCGTTTTGATAAGAGATTGGTGCGTTTTCTAAAATAATAGGTAATATAAGGAGGCTGTTTAATTAATATTATGTGGGTAGATATTATTTAATGAATCTCGCCTCACACACAACGCACTACGTACGCAGCGTTGCGTTATTATTAGATGGTGAGTATATTTTATCTAATCAACTGCTTAATTGATCAATTACATACAACAAACGCAATATTACTAACAAACCTATTTTTATCCAAAAATAGTGGAACACGCAGGATGATAATAATATATTATACTTGGATAAATAGGTATATATAAATATATTATTATAGGCACATAACGGCCGATCGCTCGCTCACGGTTGCGTAAACATTCGAATGTCAAAAAATTTGCGGCCCTGAAAAGGGCCTTTTGCGATAGGTATGATAAATATTATTTTTTTTTTTTTAATTCTTAAGCGCGTTCGCCGCGGATTCGTCTCGCCAGCTGGATATCTTTGGGCATGATGGTGACGCGTTTGGCGTGGATGGCGCAAAGGTTCGTGTCCTCGAATAGACCGACGAGGTACGCCTCGCTGGCCTCCTGCAGCGCCATGACGGCCGAGCTCTGGAAGCGCAGATCGGTCTTGAAATCTTGAGCGATCTCGCGCACCAGTCGCTGGAAGGGCAGCTTGCGGATGAGGAGCTCAGTGCTCTTCTGATAACGGCGGATCTCACGGAGAGCGACCGTACCGGGCCTGTAACGATGGGGCTTCTTCACGCCCCCTGTGGCCGGCGCGCTTTTCCTCGCGGCCTTCGTGGCGAGCTGTTTGCGGGGAGCTTTTCCACCGGTGGATTTTCGGGCAGTCTGCTTGGTACGAGCCATGTCTTCTTCTTCAAAGTAGTAGGTTCTGAAACGAGCGTTCAACGAGAAGTGTGCACGCGATCCCGCAGACGGGGTGACTATATAGAGAGATCCGCTCGCTGCGATTGGTCGATGCGGTCGCCTTCGGCTGAACAGTGGGGGTGATCATTTTTGTCGGCGTATCGTTTTGAGGTCGAAATATTGCCTGAAAGTTAATTTTTTTTGAAAATATCTCTTTTTATTCTATTCCGCAATTATTAATTATAGCCGTTATCTTTATTGCGCACTCGCTTTGCGCGAAATGCGCAGCGCTGGGCGTGGTTGCGCCGCGACGCGCCAGAGCGAGACGCACTCGCCCGCGCCTTGATTTCGCAAGGAAGCGAGCGAGACGTCGCATACGCGCGAGACGAGCGTCTATAAAAGAGACGTCGCAGGGAGCAAAATTTTATAATTCGTCTAGCGGCCGCAGTGAGCGCATCGCATCGTTTCGATTTTTGACATCATCCACTTTTTGACACTCATACAAGATGACCGGTCGCGGTAAAGGAGGAAAGGGATTGGGAAAAGGGGGCGCCAAGCGTCACAGGAAGGTTCTTCGCGATAACATCCAGGGCATCACGAAGCCTGCGATCCGTCGTCTGGCTCGTCGCGGCGGAGTCAAGCGCATATCTGGCTTGATTTACGAAGAGACCCGAGGAGTCCTGAAGGTGTTCCTCGAGAACGTCATCAGGGACGCCGTCACCTACACGGAGCACGCGAAGAGGAAGACCGTCACCGCCATGGACGTCGTGTACGCCCTGAAGAGACAGGGTCGCACCCTGTACGGTTTCGGCGGCTAAGCTGGCCAATATAATGCCTTTCATCGTATCGTCTCGTCTAGATACAATACAGACTGACTACGCATAATGATGGATGAGTGGGTTGGTTTTTATGCTACGCCCGCTTAACTATTATTATGTGAATATATCTATCTACTCACATACAAACGGCCCTTTTCAGGGCCACCATGTCTATTTCGTTCGATCCGTTTGCATTCGTATAGTATCGCAGTAATAATGCATGCAGCTGTTGTTCGGTTAGGTTAGGTTTGATTTGATTACGTTAGGTTAGGTTTGATTTGATTTGATTTGATTAGGTTAGGTTTGATTTGGTTAGGTTAGGTTTGTTCGGTTAGGCTAGGTTTGATTTGGTTAGGTTAGGTTTGTTCGGTTAGGTTGGGTTTGATTTGATTTGATTAGGTTAGGTTTATTCGGTTAGGTTAGGTTTGATTTGGTTAGGTTAGGTTAGGTTTGTTCGGTTAGGTTGGGTTTGATTTGATTTGATTAGGTTAGGTTTATTCGGTTAGGTTAGGTTTGATTTGGTTAGGTTAGGTTTGTTCGGTTATGTTGGGTTTGATTTGGTTAGGTTAGGTTTGTTCGGTTAGGTTGGGTTTGATTTGGTTAGGTTAGGTTAGGTTTGTTCGGTTAGGTTAGGTTTGATTTGGTTAGGTTAGGTTTGTTCGGTTAGGTTGGGTTTGATTTGATTAGGTTAGGTTTGATTTGATTAGGTTAGGTTAGGTTTGTTCGGTTAGGTTAGGTTTGATTTGGTTAGGTTAGGTTTGTTCGGTTAGGTTGGGTTTGATTTGATTAGGTTAGGTTTGTTCGGTTAGGCTAGGTTTGATTTGATTAGGTTAGGTTTGTTCGGTTAGGTTGGGTTTGATTTGATTAGGTTAGGTTTGTTCGGTTAGGCTAGGTTTGATTTGATTAGGTTAGGTTTGTTCGGTTAGGTTAGGTTTGATTTGATTAGGTTAGGTTTGTTCGGTTAGGTTAGGTTTGTTAACCGACTGACCCGACGTTGGCTTAATTGTGTTAAATGCCCCGATCAGTCTTTGAACGTTTTGTGTTTTCTGTCTACTTTTTTCATATATAAAATCGTTTTTTCAATTAATATTTGATAATAAAGAAATCCCGAATCCCGAGAAAAGATCGGAATTTCCCGAAATTTTTAAAATTCCATTATTCGTTCAAATATGAAATTAATTATGTTCAGACTTCAGATAATGTAGTTGTGACTAGAGTTGGGTTTCGGGAATTACCCGACGGGAATTTTAAAAATTTCGGGAAATTCCGATCTTTTCTCGGGATTCGGGATTTCTTTATTATCAAATATTAATTGAAAAAACGATTTTATATATGAAAAAAGTAGACAGAAAACACAAAACGTTCAAAGACTGATCGGGGCATTTAACACAATTAAGCCAACGTCGGGTCAGTCGGTTAACAAACCTAACCTAACCGAACAAACCTAACCTAATCAAATCAAACCTAACCTAACCGAACAAACCTAACCTAATCAAATCAAACCTAGCCTAACCGAACAAACCTAACCTAATCAAATCAAACCCAACCTAACCGAACAAACCTAACCTAACCAAATCAAACCTAACCTAACCGAACAAACCTAACCTAACCTAACCAAATCAAACCCAACCTAACCGAACAAACCTAACCTAACCAAATCAAACCTAACCTAACCGAACAAACCTAACCTAACCAAATCAAACCTAACCTAACCGAACAAACCTAACCTAATTAAATCAAACCTAACCTAACTCAAAATCAACCAACCAAACCACCAAAATTTTATTTTGAATTTCGTGTTGATTTAAAATTTTACCTAGGTAGGTGAGTGAGTGCAATTTGCGTATTGATACGTGCTCGATATCATTCGACACCTGAATTGTGTTGGTAGCCCTGAAAAGGGCTTTTGTTTCAATAAAATGCGAGCGAACGCGTATTATTCATCTCCATCTCTATCCTCATTCATCTCGTCTATTGTCGTCGTCGTCGTCATCCACCCGAGATACCCCCCCTTCCCGGGCTGCCGTCGTCGCATCATCGTCATCGTGATGATTAGATTAGATTCGATCACGGCGTCTTACTTCTTCGCAGCGGCTTTCTTCGCGGCGGGCTTCTTCGCAGCGGCCTTCTTGGGCTTTGGCGCCTTCGGCTTCTTCGTGGGCGGCTTGGCGGACTTTTTCGCCTTGGTCGGCGTCTTGGGCTTGGCGGCCTTCTTGGCGGCGGGGGCGGCCTTCTTGGGAGAGGCAGCTTTCTTGGCGGCTGCGGCCGATCTGGCCGCGGTTTCAAGAGGGGCCGACGACTTTCTCATGGCGGTCGCGGGCTTCTTCTTTGCGGCTGCCGCCGAAGACTTGCCTCCGCCGGCTGCGGCGCCCTTCTTCTCCTTGGATGAGGCGGGGCGCGATTTCTTCGCGGCGGGCTTCTTACCGGAGGTGGAGCCGCCCGCCGATTTGGCCTTGCCGGCTTCCAGTTTGAACGAACCGGAGGCCCCCTTGCCCTTGGTCTGCACTAGGGCGCCGGATTCGACGGCACCCTTCAGGTATTTCTTGATGAAGGGCGCCAGCTTGTCGGCGTCCACCTTGTAGTTGGCCGAGATGTATTTTTTTATCGCCTGCAGGGAGGATCCGGCGCGCTCTTTCAGCTCTTTGATGGCGCTGTTGACCATCTCAGAGGTCTTGGGATGCGTCGGCTTGACCTTGGGCTTCTTCGCGGCTTTGCCTGCTGCCGATTTCTTCGCAGGGGTAGAGGGCACCGGCGAAGCGGTGACGGGTGCTGCTGTATCTGCCATCTTTGCGTTATTCGATTGATTGAATAATAGAATGAAATATAATATTAAATTATATTGTATCGCGGCGTATATTCTGCTTGCTTGCTTGCTATCTATCTGTACGATGCGCTAGAGTGAAACGACTCGAACGGCTCGCGGATTGTATACGGCGAGAGCGAGACGGGTGCCGCAGTACCGATGTGCGAACGCCGCTCTCAGAGATGATGTCCGTCTAGATCGGCGATTTTAGTCACGAATTGCACCGGCATTTTTGCTTCGATCTCTCGATATTTTTCAATTTTTCGCGGCCGCCGCCCTAGCGAGGGGGCTCAGGGGCGGGCGGTCGCGCCGCCCACCGATCTGTCTGTCGTTTCAAAGCGGGCGAATGGTCGCGAGTCTGTCCTCGGGCTCGCGGGATGCGTTTCAAATTGGAATTGTGTCCGCGCGCGCACATAACGTGTCGGGAAAATGGCCGTAGATTCGTTAAGAATTATCAGATTCCAACGATCGAGCCTTCGTCCGGCGCGTCGATATACCTCCTCGCGGTTGCGATCGGCCGCGGGCCCCTGGCGCCCCCACGGGCGTCGCGATCCGCCCCCGAGTCGGCCGGAGTTAGCACAAGACGATCGCGGCATACAAACATTACTCGTATCGGGCGAAGACGACGGCGGCGGCCCCGCGGTGCTCGATGCAGTCCGCAGTGTTCACGAAGGAGCAGCAGGCGACGATGGTGCATGGTATTGTGCACGATGGTAAATAAAGAAGCACGACATGAGAATAGAATGTTCAATTCGAATAATTACTTACCTAACAATGGATTGCGATAGGTACGGCGCGATCGGTCGCTCGCTCGCTCACTGCGCCTCCCTCCCTCCCTCCCTCCCGCGATAGATAGATATCGTAAATAAATAGTTATAATCAATTAATTAATTAATTAAATAATTAATTAAATAATTAAATATGATAATATAATATTATGAGTGTGTTTAATATGACCGATGCAAAGCATACTGGCATGTAACAACGCACATATGAGAGTAGAAAACCATAGCAGCCGAAATCGACAACCATAACCATAAGTGCGAGACCGAAACACGAATTACTAATGTCATTGTTACTATTAAGTACCTATATGAAATCAAATATGAAGACATTGGACACTGGAAGGATTATTTTAAGATATCGATCGGGGGGGGGGGGATTCGGAATAAACTATTCCCGAAATTATGTGTCATGTACGTACGTACGTACGTACCAAAAAATCTATCGTACAATGCAAAATTATCCGATTCGCATTATTTATGTATCGCAGGTCCATCCGTTGAAGGATCGATGAAAATCCTCCACGCACAGACGATAATCGAGATAACAAACAGATGTGTAATATTATGTACCTAAATCTAATGTGATATTTTCTTTTTCAGATGCACGCACGCATGCATTCACCTAAGATGTATGGATAATATTATCAATAGTATAATGATGACTTATTGTTCTACTTACTGACTTACTTAGGTGGGTACTGTTGTACTTAATAATAATAAAATAATATTCACAGATAGATTGATTCTTATTATTTTCCTATCAAATCATCCTTCGTGGCGGGCTTAGTTAGTTATCTAGTCTAGTTTATAATATGGTGTTGGATAATGATATAATTATAAGCGCAGATACAAGATAATTATTGTAACAAATATTCGTATTATTATTATTACAATAGGTAGGCAGTCAGTCGATTTATTTATTTTTCCTGCTTGGCATAATATTAATAGCGATAATGAGACTAGCGAAACATGCGATTCGATCAATTCGATTTGAAAATATTGGCGGCCCTTAAAAGGGCCTTTGCTGGTTTTTTTTCTTCTTTCTTCATTTTCATGGACTTCACTTGGAGCTGGTGTATTTGGTGACTGCCTTTGTTCCTTCGCTGACGGCGTGCTTGGCGAGCTCTCCGGGCAGAAGGAGCCTGACGGCGGTCTGGATCTCCCTGCTGGTGATGGTGGAGCGCTTGTTGTAGTGGGCGAGGCGCGACGCTTCGGCGGCGATCCTCTCGAAGATGTCGTTGACGAAGCTGTTCATGATGCTCATCGCCTTACTGGAGATTCCGGTGTCGGGGTGCACCTGCTTGAGCACCTTGTAGATGTAGATTGCGTAACTCTCCTTCCTCCTCCTCTTTGTCTTCTTCTTGTCTCCCTTGGAGATGTTCTTCTGGGCTTTGCCGGATTTCTTGGCGGCCTTTCCGCTAGTCTTGGGCGGCATGATGATCGGCGATGGGTATTACGATACAATACGGATATATAGATAGATTAGGTAGGTGCGGTGTCAATCGGCGGCGGTGGCTCGAGTGAGAATCTGCCGAAATTTTTTTTTTTTACCGCTTGCCATCGCTGTGTAGAGCGAACGGCGCGCGGCTTTGCGGGTCGCGTGATGCGGCGCACGTCTCCCGCTACGGGCGCACCGCACGCCATCACAAAATAGAGCTTTGGATATCCCTGAGTGAGCTTTCTTCAAAGGACCGTCCGTCGATTCAGATCGACGCGCATCTTTCGCACAGTTAATTTTCAACACTACCACATCTCGCCATGTCTGGTCGCGGAAAAGGCGGTAAAGTCAAGGGAAAGGCAAAGTCTCGTTCGAATCGCGCCGGACTCCAGTTCCCCGTCGGTCGCATACACAGACTCCTGCGCAAGGGAAACTACGCCGAGAGGGTGGGCGCTGGTGCGCCGGTGTACCTGGCCGCCGTCATGGAATACCTCGCCGCCGAAGTACTCGAGTTGGCGGGAAACGCGGCCCGCGACAACAAGAAGACCAGGATCATCCCTCGTCATTTGCAGCTCGCCATCCGCAACGACGAGGAGCTGAACAAGCTGCTCTCCGGTGTCACCATCGCCCAGGGAGGAGTGCTGCCCAACATCCAGGCGGTGCTCTTGCCCAAGAAGACTGAGAAGAAGGCGTAAAAAAAAATAAATAAAAAAAAAAAAATCGTATCTTCTATGATTACATGCAATAATCCATCTATCGTCGTACAAAAGGCCCTTTTCAGGGCCGCCATTTTTATTCAAATCCGACTGGTAGCGAACGTGTCGAGCTCGTTATTGTTGCTTATAAAATTGATTGA
>NW_028232914.1:0-88489 GCF_057557595.1 Rhyacophila brunnea
GCTCTACAAATATTTATAAACGAATATTGTATATAGTGGAGTATTAGTGTATGTAGGTTATATCATATCAATTGTTTTATGTTTTTTGTTTTTTTTTTTCGAAATAGAAATTTTATTAATCTAAAAATTAATGTTTTTTTTTGGGGGGTTACATGTTGATAGTTTACTTTCCTATAATTTGGAATAAATATAACGGTCATATTTAATTTAATAACGCGTAGTTCATTTAGTTAAAGCAACGTTTAAGGCCTAATATCTGGAATCTTTTAATGTTATTTATATACTGAATATCGTTTGCTGACCTTTAACAATTATTCTCGGTTTTTATATTTTAGACCACTTAATAGTGAAAATTTTAGATTCATTTCTATATCAATTTAACCATATTTGCAAAAATATATCATTGAATATTTACAATTATATTTTCTGCATTTTATTTCTTTGAATTTAATTGAATAAATAGTAAAAAAAACAATGCTTTTATATTATCTATGCATAGTAAATTAAACACATCAGAATTCGAAACAAGGTCTATTTTAATTATTGTAAAAACCTAGTTTATGTATTTGCAATTTTACAGTAAATATTACATAAATAGGTATATAACCATAAAACTTAGGGCTAGATTACACATTGAAAGATAATTGTGAAAAATATATTTTCTATGGTAGTTGCATATATGATCACCTGTCTATAACCTAAAGTAATTAAATTTGCTCGCCGTTTGAACCGATTTTTGCGCCATTAAAAAAACTCAAAGTAAAAATCTAGGTTTTGATATCTAGTTTAACCTTTGAATTTTTTTTATGTTACTTTTTCTTTAGTGGTGAAATCAAAAAACTACTAAAATGAAATTGAACCAAAGTCAATGTCTGGATGTCCTTATCGAATCAAAATGACTTCTAATTCTTTTGTAATATAAAATGTTCGTACAAATTATCTAATTCTTCTTAGGCACGAAAAATACATCATGTTTTTTAATTGTTAAACTTTGACTAAGCTTCAGGCCTAGTAAAAATGTTCAAGTAGAAAGCTGTCAAATATATTAAAACGAGAAGTAAGATCACAAATCACGTGAAACCTATATATCAATCAGTGAAATCTAAAGCCAAATGTTCACCAACTTTATATATTTTTAAGCAGGGCCTTTGTTTGATGCATGATTTTTATGCACAAAAGATATCCAAAGATATTATAAACAAAGGACGTTTAAAATGCAAATACACAGCAAAAATAATGAATATCGACGAAATTTAAAATTGTTTTTTAAAATATTATAAGATAATTTGATTAAATAAAAAAAGATCTAGATGATTTTAATTCAAGCAAACATAAAACTAAAAAATTGATATTCTTTTTTTACAAAGTTATTAAAGAGATTTAAAAAAATCAAAAAATCATTTATTCGAGAAATTCACTTCGCATTAGTTCAGATTGGTTTTTTAAATCCCAAATAATTTAAAATTAAACAATTTAATGAAAAATTTGAAATTATTATTCTATAAAGATCCAATATAAAATTAAAAATATTAATCGATTTATTTAAAACCTCTAGAAAGTGTAGTTTATATAATTTTACCGAAAAAAAAACAATAATTTACCTATAAATATACATTCTTTATTTCAAATATGTACCATAAAAACAAGATAAAAAAAATAGATATAGAAAGTCAGGAAAATATTTTCTTTTGGTCATAATTTTTTGTCGACTATTTAATGGTATTATAATTAATAATTTATTTTATTTAGATTTAATTTAATTTAATTGATCACTGTATATACTTTAAATTACAGATAATCTAAATTGTAAATATATGCGCAAACAATCATCAGAAACCCTATAGAACTGTAATTTATTATCCTAAAATGATTATATATCAATATACCCATCTTTGGTTATATAATTAGTTTCTAATCATAAAAAAAATTGTTGGGATGGGAATGTAGATTATATTATATCTAGAATAAATTTATATGAATTTTACAATGTATTTAGATTTTCTATAATTTTATCCATATAATGACAGGAATTTTTTCTTTTTTATTTCATAGGTTGATCAAATACAAAATATCAAAACAATTTTTTTTTGATATAATTACATTCATTTTAATCCTTATGGTTTCTATATAAAATAGTTCTTATGCATTTTATTTTAATCCTTTAAATATATATAAAACGATATTTAAAAAGATTATCTTTTTAAAGTATCCATTTTTATACAACCACTTCACTAGCTGATATTTATAGCAAATTTGACCTCTATAGAAATCTTAAGTTAGTCTTTGATGTTTCTTAAGGTCATTATAATTTTGCATTGCTTGTTTTTTCTTATTCAAAAACAGTTGTGTTTTTTTCTTTATAAATAATAAACTGCGTAACTACGTTTGATTTCTATATTTAAATGTAGAAATAGCATTAAAAAATCCATTACATCATATAGAAATATTAAAAACAAGCATGATAGATAAGAATTGAAATTTCATATCACTATAATCGTTAATGGTGTGAAAAAATAAATCCTTTAATAATATTTGTAATATATAATGCCGGTGATAAATTTGAAATAATAATTGTGCTTACATTATTTTAAAAAGATTTCACAAAAAAAATCTTATAAATCAGAATAAGTATAAGAGGCTTGCAATTATATAAGCCGACATATGGTCTAAATAGATATTTCTGCGATCTCTATTCTTTTAAATCATTGGCAGAAATGGTTTTTCACATAAATGTTAATATGATATTAATCACACAACAGTATATTTTTCGTTTTTGTGATTTTTTTTTTATTGAGAGCAAGAAATTTTTTATTCTTATCTGTGCAAATTAATTTTTTAATATAATTTATTGTATTATAAAATATAAAATTATACTTTTGTAGCGTAATTGAATTGCATAATTTAATATCGACTTTAGTACGCAATTACGATGTAATGAAATAAGCATCGAATTTTAATTGATGTTTATTTTGGAAAAAGAAAGAAGCAAAATCCAGATTATGAAAACGCTAACTTTTAAGATGTTCTTCTCAATGCTTAAGAAAATATCTTTGGTGATGAATATAATTTTTATAAATTTAGCATCATTTCAAACTAAAAACCAAATTAGATAAACGGTTGCAAAAATATTAATTTTACATGCTCTTATTGAATAAAAAATCACGAAATTTCCGATAAATTAATTTCTAATCATAATCTTTCTTATTAAATAGTCAACTATTTCAATACATTCATTTACGTGATAGACTGTGATGAATCAAACAAATCACAAGATATAATATATGCTGTTCAGAGAATTCTATTCAAATATAAGAAGATATTTGTAGGTTGGGATAATTTTTAGACAAGTATATATTTTCAAAGAAATGTAGACATATAAATTAATACCTTGTAGATACTAAAAGATATTTTTGCATATAAAATGCTGTATTGATCGTACAAAGTATTTTACGCACAAAATTCCATCTGTTATATTTACATTACTAGATATAATTTTGGATGTAAGTATTTGTCTTTTTTTAGTTTTAATAGATTAAGAGATACATTATATTTGAATTGAATTAATCCAATAAAAGCTACCCCCATTAAACAATATTTCAACCCAACAAACTTTTCAAAAGATGTGAAAATATACTTACTTCACGTTATCAATGGATTTTGATTTTTTTAGTGTTGATGCCCGTTCTAATTCAAAGGCGATTTCGAAGTTTAATGGTACTATATAATCATAATATTTTTATTCTATTTACAAAGCAAAGATATGCTGATAAATACGAAATATTATACATTTATAACCAAGCTTTGCGTTAGTTGAGGGTTATAAACATGAAATTTTAATAATATTTAAATCTGTCAAGCTGTGTCGAATTTAAACATCTAAATGCTAGTTTTACCGTTTACAGATAAAGTTAAAATCGAAGCATCATGAATTCTGGTTTACAGTTATATTTTATTCATTCAGTTGATATAAAGGCTAGTATTTAGTCGATTTAACGATTAAAAATATGACGTGGTTTTTTTACCTATTATTGTTTGATATCAAAGTTCATTATATAGGAGAATCAATTTACATTCTTTGATTTTATGTTTTATGTACATATAAAGTTAAATTTTAGTTGGTAATAATCATTTATAAATATTTTTATACAAAGATAAAAATTTAATTACCCGGTAGCTAGTTGAAATACATTTCGAAGCAAATTAAAATATGCAGTGTAAAATGCACTTCTAATATAGATATAAAGCTATAGATACAGCATATAATTAAAATTTTATTATGCATAAAAGAGAATAGAATATATTCCATGCCCGTAGCATGACCGTAGATCATATTACGTATCGGTTAAAAAAGGTAAATGTAATTTAGAAATGCAAATAATACATATCTAAACTTTTTGTTAAATGCATATTCATTCATCATATACAATAATATAATATTTTTCCCTTTTGAGGTCATATATACATATATTTAAAACGTACTTCGTAATTATAAAATTCAAGATATATAATTTTTGCTTTTGTCTTTAAATATAAATAAATTACAGTGCAATAATCCGATTCTTTCTTAAAGTTACCATTATAGTTTGTATTGTCAAATAAAACCAATAAACGTAAAAAACCCTCTAAAAAATATAGAACGGCATGACACATGATTTTTTATGTTTATTTACACAAAACTTTAATTTTTAATCATTTGAAAAAATAATAACAGGAATATATTACAAGCTCCAAACAAATAAAATATTTATTTTTTCTATTCAAATAACAAATCAATCGCAAAAAAACAAGTATTTAAATACGTTTGTGTTATTGAAGATCACTATAATTCAGTTTTTTCCATATAAAATAATAAAATAACCCAATTAATATTAAAAACTTCTTATCAAACTAATTATTCAATTTAAATGTTAAAATAATTCCGGTATATCATCAAAAAAAAATTTCAACAAAATATGGTCGTACATTTTTTTAATTATAAAATAAATTACAAAATAAAAGAAAATATTTTTTTTATATCCTGTACATCTATTTTTAACATATTTACGATGCAAAGATTTTTAAATATTATTTAAGGTCTAAATTTAGACATGAAGATATAATAATAATATAAAACAATTTTTTTCAGAAAAATATTACAAGTGATCAAGATCCCTTTTATATTTATATAAATTTAGTAAAATTTGGTCATATTGTTTAAAGATAATGAAAGTGCCTTGAAAATTCATATGAATGAAGTATATAAATAAATTTATAGGTTTATACATAGATTGTAAAACAGTGTTGATTACGCAATAGATTTTATTTTTATATGAAAAAACTTAGTATTCGTTGTACATATAATTACAACCCAATTAGCTTGATAAAGGTTTATATCATAAATGGGATTTTTAGGCATTAAATATAAAAACAACACATATAAATATGAATTTCTGAATAATTTTATTTTAAATATAATCATTGAGCTAAAGTTTCAAGATAAAATTAATAATATGCTATTTTATACTCTAGAATTATGTTTTTTATAGGTGAAAAAGACAGATTAACAGGAAGCTGTATAAACGATGGTTTTTTTATTTATCTATAGCCATTCACGTATATTTTAGATCCTTATTATTTTTATAAAATTTTTGTACTAAGCGAGTTTACCTTTTTGTTGTAAATTAGCTGGTGTTTGACTCTTATATTTCGTTTTCTGTTTTTTATTTCATGTTTGACTGATTTTATAGCATTTTTGGAGAACCAAATTAATGTTTCATAATTTTTGCGATCAAACTATTTTTTATGTGACACAAAGGAGTCTATTGACCTTCACTATAATGAGTCCATTGAACAGCTTAAATTTCTTCTGTGGCTTATTTTGCAGTAAAGTACAGTCGTAATATAATGCATGAATTTTTTAGTTGCTTTTAGAGTAAAAAATATAGAATCATATCTACTTTTAGATATAAAGATAATCATTTGATTCATAAAGCACAATAAATTGAGTATAAATTTTTAGATTTGAAAAAAGTCTAAAACATGACAAATCTAGATAACGACTTTGATTTTTAATGCCCATATTTGATCTTTTTACTCTATTGTATATTTTGATTAATAATCGAATCATTAAAAAAGATAGAAATTTTTTTTAATTTGATTTTATGGTAAAATTAAATGTTTTTTTACTCCATATCATACAATAAATGGCTTAATAGATGTTTTGAATTAAAATATATGTATCAACTATAAAAATATATAAAATTCTTAGCATAGTATGAAACTTATTCATACAAGATAAAAAAAGATAGTTTGATTTTTAATTTTATGAAAATTAAAAATCAAAGCAAATTAATCCTTTCGAATATACCATATTTAAATCACCCAGTATGTTTTTTATGAAAAAAATTTGTAGTAACTCAATGATATATTTTTAGCTTTATAAATGACTGAAAAGTGATTTAATATATGCATTGTTTTCTACCTAATACTATTTATTTTAAAATCGCTAAAAACATAAATATTTCTTTTCGTAAATGGTATTTGAATTCGCAAAATAGTAACTAGAATTTTTAAGGCTTGGTTCAGACAATGCTTAAAATTTAATTTATAGAATAAAATACGCGAATTTACTATTTATTTTTAATCATAAAAAATGATAATTTAACCTAGTTTTCTACTTATAACATATATTTGTGTAATTCTTGAGGGATTTTTGCAATTGTGATGAGGGTAGCCATATTAGGAATAATATAATTCTTTATATGATAATTTAAACACACGATATCTTTCTAACGTTATATGTGATAAATAATTAGTAATTATACAATTTTTATTTTTTTTGGAAGATGTTTTAGGTGCGATTTCCCAATGAAGGCTAAAAATTTGCTAAATTATACATATTTTTTTGACCTAATTTGGGCTGTTTTTAAATGTTAAGTTATGGTTTCAAATGTATTTAAACGGTGTAGAATACAATTTACCAATATTAAAAAATATAATTTGCTGATTTTACATTATATATTATCTAACTAAACCCATCGTATTTTCTTTAAAGAATATTCTATTATTATAATTTTCCATTTCGCTATCTTCCTTAATCCACAAAGAATAATTTCTAAATTTTATTTATTGTTTGATTTCTATAATAAAACTTTAAATGCTTTTCTTCAAACATACTGAAATATTTTCTCGTGAGCACACATCATCGAAAATCATTATCACATCTATTTGTATACTATTTTATATCCTCTTCTTTCAAGCATTTTTTTATTTTATTTACCAACGGCCCTCTAATTTGATTTATTTATTATTTCACTTTAAAAATTCTAATTATTCTCGATAAATTTTGTATTATGTTATAACACACGATCATTTACTACTAAATATGGTAAATATAGCTTTTTTATCCTATAATTTTATTTTTTCTACTTTTACATCCATAACTTATCATATTTAATGTTCTGGATACCTTTAAGAATCTATTGATATATATTAAGCTCATGGCCATATATAACCAATGGAACTCTTCAGATTCCGCTGTCAAGACTATGTGAGCCTTAAGATAATGGATGAGTTATTTTTTTCTAATAAAAAAAGAAAATTATCATGGCATAAAATAAAAATATGTTCTTATCTTGTGGTCAAATATTAATTTGAAATAGAAATATATTTCACTTTAACAAAGAATTACTTAAAATAATATAATAGATCAAAAGTCATATCGATATGAAAAATATACAATAGATCATGTTTTTAATACCCCATCGATATAAATTTCATTGAGCAGAAACATAGTATTGAGGAAAATACTTGAATTTATAAGTATTGAAAGAATAGGATGCTCTGAAGATCGTAAAGATAAAGAAGCTGAATTAATAATATGTAAGTCTTCGAAAAGGTCGATTTTAAAGTTTTCTTAAACAAATTTAAAAAGCTAAAAATCAAATTAGCCAGTGATATAAATCTCTCTTGTTTACTGCATCCATTTGGAATTTCTTTTTATTATAAATCTTTTTTTTATATTATTGGAACTATAATGGTGAGAAGATTCTTAATCATTGACAATTTTTGTAGTATCATAAAGAATCACATTTTATAGATGGCAAAATACACTAGAAATAAATTTCGTTTACTATATTCAAGAAATTTTATAAATAAAACTAAATTAGATTAAGCTTATAAAATTTGCTTGCATATTTAATTTTATTTGGCAATATTTTAAAATAGGGGGTAAACAAAAATTTGAAAAGTGTGTTTTTTATCCTCTAAGGTCGATTAAATCACTGATCCAGCCAAAAATAGGTAAGAATCAACAAGGAAAAAAAATAAAAGAAATTTCATGTCATATAAATAAATATATAAGTTAATATCATTCTTTTTTTGCTAAATACATGATTTCAATATTAAAACTGTGCTTAATAAAAAGAATTTCATAATTATAAATAGAACAGATCGCAGAAAATTTTAAATTAACGTTATCCCGAATAACAAATCTGCTTTCAAATTCTAGCTGTTTAATCCATAATAATATAAAATTTTTTGGTCGATTTAAGTAATTGAGCTTAAAATTATGCTAGTGGATCTAAAAATTTTCTTTTAAAATTAATAAGAGTAAATATTTTTCAACAAGAAAAAATTGAATTTTTAATGATTGAGGATAACAAATACTCTTATTAGCAATTTATTTTATGTTATATCGCGATTAATATAATTTTTCTCTTACTTACACAAATAGATATGTTTCTTGTAAATTCAAAATAATTTTTGCCCGTAATATATTAGATTGTCCAAATTTTATTTTCTTTGATATTCAAAGTCACTTTTAATTTCTGAACAAAACAATCAGTTTATTGACTATATCTTCATCCATCAAAAAAAATTTGTTTGCTTCGAATAAATTAAATAGACATACCTAAATTGGAAATCGTGACATTATTCTTCCATTAAAAGAAACTTATTCCCGAAATCTAAAATAGAAAAAATTGCTTCGAGGATTAATAATAAAATACCATTTTTATGCTTCATTAATGGTATTTTCGTATTAGCTGTTTGATATATAGAATAAAATAGTTACCCCTTTAAATGATAGAAACACTAATCATAGCAATGCTTTATATAGGACACTCAAAACAAAATGTTTCCAACCCGGGTCCAATAAGCCCAACAGAATCACAGGCTGTTGCAATTACCGAATCTCCACATTATCCACTAGAACGTAGTATATTTAATAGTAGAGAGATTCAAATGGTGAACGGTGAGAAGGTTGTTGATGTGGAAATCAATGGTGAATTTGATGGAAAGAAGAAAATTACAAAGATGAACGCACTTAATCAAGAGACTGGTCAATATAATACCGAAGAAATAATTGAAGAATTCGAAAATCCCCATGATTTTAATCTCGGTGAATTAGAAGATTTTATTTCAAATTTTCCATTTAGTTCTAATTATGCGAACTTATTTGCTAACCGCGGTTATTCAGATCTTGTTTTAAATGATACATCTCGTGAATCATCAGTTTTCAATGTTACTTCAATGCCAAATACCATCAGGGAAATTGGGGGAAATGTCCCTGCTATTGAGGCTGCATGAAGAATAATGCGTATTAAATCATGTAACAAAAAATGTTTTATTTTTAAAGCATAAAATTATTTTTTTACTAAACTCTCCTGTATATTATTATTATGTGATTATAATACAAACCAAAATTGATTAAAAATCATTCAATTATTTCTGAATTTAATAATGTATACAAATTTATTTTTACAAAAAGGTATTATTTATAGTCGGGCTACTTTAGTAGCATACCAATCTATCTTCATTTAAATTTCTTATATAAAAGATAAAATTCAATAATACAGTAATTGTGTGTGGATTATTAAAATACTTATGTCTACAATTCATATATCTTCGAACAGAGTTGCGTAGAGAAACTTGAATTTCATGACATAATTCCCATCAGTAAAATTTTTCTTAAAATTGCATCAAAGAAACACAAATTATTCTAATAAAATACGAGAAATAGAAAGGCATGAAAAATATTTTCTTTTCTTTCTAAAAAATGTTATAAAGTCGAACTATTGTAATATAATATAAAAATACAATAAAATATTATTCTATATTTTCTTTCTTTTTGTTACACTACAACACAAAACAATTGTTAAGAAAATGATGCGGAAAAATTAATGGATGATTTTTTCACATAAAATAAAAATATTTTTAATTATATGGCGTCAATTGCACCAAAATATGATTATTTTTACTGTGATGCTTTAGACTCTATTATCGAGGTATAGGAGTTTTACATTCTAATCACCGTTTCGGTGATCTCTGAAGATAAAAAAATAAATATTAATGAAGATGTAAATAGAACTGAAGTACAACAGTTTTTTGAAATAGATGCCCCTAAAAAATGAAAAGCCGGCTATAAAAAGATTAAAATCACAGTATCTTATATTAAATTCCAAAAAGATGATTTTAATTCATACAAGATCTGTTGAAAAAAAATACGTGGTTTTTTCTCTAATTGATATTCAATCCTGTGTCATATCAGCATATTCTACTTTTAAGCTTACAATTTTGGTTAACATGGTTTTAATTCCAATAAAATAGAGTTCTAATAGTCTAGTAATATTACATAAATCAAAATTGGAAGATGATTTAACGAAGCTGATGTTTATAATGGTCATGCACAAGGATCATATTCAACATTCAATAATAATAGAAATAAAATAGCCATTTTAATTAGTTATGTACACGCATCATATGCGTTATATTATAACTTAATTTAAACTACAATTATGTTTTATAATATGATTTATTCAAAAGTTATAAAAGATTTAAAAAAATACAGAACGAAACGACTTCATTAAGTTTGCCACCATCTTTTCTGATCGATATATTTATTTACAGCATAATAAAAAACTAATTTTAAGCATGGTTTTATATCAAAGAACAGATAAGTTGTAAATAGATCTATAGGCATATTGATGTAATTAAAGATTAATTTTTCTTTACTTATTTTCAAAACTATTTTTTTTACACTTTAATTTGTTGTTGTGAAATTTAAATCTGTTCATAGGACAGAATTAGTAAATATTTCTTATAACTTAATCAGCACTATTTCGTTTCGCAACGCATTTTCAAGTTTCTAATAATATTTAATTCAAGCTTTCATAAAATACATTGTTTGTGCGTATGCTTGCGCTGTAATTTCACAGATGACATAAGATCAATATTTTTTTGAAGATCGTGTCCTTTCTTTTTGTGACTTATGGTACTAATTCTGTTCATTATTGGTAAATATGTAAGTGTTCAATGGTCAATACTTCATATTTTCTCGGCTTACATATTAGTCTGATTGTTGATACTCGTTAACTATTTCATTTAACGAGATCAGATTTATCTTTAGACTAATTAAAATATCCTGTAGATCATTCGAAAATCGCAATACGTTTTAATATATAACATAATATGTGTGTTTTATTGTTCATTTTAGTAAGCTTTTAATAATTGTTCCATCAAAACTTTTGATTGTCATCTAATACAAATTTGTTATTAATTTTTTCAATATATCCTGTTCATAATTATCTTCAATATTATATATTCTTTTTAGACTTATTATTTTAAGCTTTGTTTATGTGCATACTTCAGCTCCAGTTGGTATTAACAACTCTTTAATAGACGACAAATCAATTGTTTTTTTTGGCTTGAGTTTCTATATTCATTCATTCTATTTACTAAGACATAGATACCTGATTTTATATGTTTCAAAACACCACAAAAAATATTTACATGATCTTGTTACATCATCTGCTAGTCTTATCTGGGTTATGTATATTGTTAAGTATTTTGGCTTGCATGCAAACCTCTTAATCATCTAGTATTTTCGTTTCGTCTACATATTTTATATAAAAATTGTTTCTTTTTATATTTTTATTTTAAAATTACATATACCTTATATCCCAAGTCATTACATAATGCGTAATTTTTGTTTTAAAAACTTTCTATTATATCAAATTTTACATTCTGGGTTAATTTACTTTATTAATTTATGTTTTTTATATCTTTAAAAGTTCGCTATTACTATGGAAACCTATTCTTAACTGCGGGATCTCTCCATGAGAATCCCTAGTAATATTTTTCCCGTGGATTATATCCATCCTCGTATTTGGCAGTCAATCTATGGAAGGAATGAATTCATGTCTAGATTTAGTCAATATAAAATATGCAAAAAAAACCAGCTTTACACATAGATATGTGCTTGTTGTTAGGGCAAGAGGTTTTGCGGATGCTGGAAACAGTTCAATGACTTACATATAATACATCTATTTGTTCTGGATATGTCAGGTGTGCGGATTTTATTTTTTAAGTATTTATGTCACCTTTTGAAACTTTTTTTCACTGAATAAAATATTAATACAAACAATATTACATATGGAGCATATAATATGGGATTTTATAGATCTTAACATTATAATTGATTACCTCTTTTGAGTAATTAAAATTATAAATATCACTTTACTAGATGATCATATTTTTATTGGTATTTATAGTTGTTACAAGGAAACATGTGAATTTTCTATTGTTTAGATTTTAAATTATAATAAAAATTTAATCCACTGGTCAAGTAATAATTAGTATTAAATGGGTAAAAAAGAGCTGATAAATATAAATTGTAGTATTATTATAATATTTAAGGGTAAAAATGCTTAAAATTGTTTTTAAGCATGATTTCATATAAAACAATAGAAATAATTCATTTTTAGATATTTATTTTATATAAGAGTAAAAAAAAAATCCGTATAAAAAAACGCAAATATAAATTTCGAGTTACAATTTTAGTTATTATAAAATTACTTACAACCAAATGATATTTATGTTTATGCAGATTTATATAAAAAAACGATTTAAATAAAATATTCATACATTTCATGGGCATAATATTAATAATTGTGTAATACACAAAAATGACATTTTGAAATTAAATTTAAATTTCTAATATTCTAATGATATACTGTACAAAAAAAGTTACATAAATTTAATAATTGATCTTTTTAAGCACCTTAAATTAATATATATTGTAAAGGATATTATATCAACAAGAAACGATTCTGGTAAAATATATCGGCTATTTTATCCACCTAGAATTTTTTTTTATTTTTTTGTCCCTTTAATGGGTAGATACCTGACACCGTGTCATACTTCAAGTGACTTTATTTATAATTTTATTCTTCGATGTTGGATTATTATGTTATATTTTACTAAAATTTAACAATAAGCGTTCTAATGATGAGAATCCTATAATTCTTTGCTTTTTTTCATGTCAAAATAGAATTTTGTTTATTTGCATTAAACTGTTACAATTTTGCATGCGATAACATAGAAAGTAATTCAATAATTGACATAGTATATATATTGGCAAGGAATTACATAAAGAGGTATAAATTATTCCATAATAAAACTATTTTAGATGTTTAAATAAAATTTCAATGGATAAAAAATATGCTTTCTTACTGTTCTAAAGAATGTAAGAAAGATTTAGATAAAGGCTTTGTACTGTATACTTTACGCTCCAAAGCATATAAACTTGACTTGGTCATCATGAATGTATGTTTTTTTTCCTTTTAGTGGATCACTAAAATAGTCACGTTGATTTTCAATATAATTATAAACATCAACCCATGTAATTAGACTGAAATGCCTATTAAAAAAATCATTATTGGATCTGAAATGATTTATCATATCAAAAAAAAAATTCCTAAATTCCTAGATTTACGTCACAAAAAAATGGATACGCCTTTTTCTCGTGGTTACATTATAACTAAAGCACATACCCCTCTCTAAATTTGTATATCTAGTAATTTCTACGACATCAGATCATATAAATATAAATGTCCCAATTACACCAGGTCCATCAAGCACGACAAATGTTTTCAATCAATTTAATATTTACACCTAATATTGCAACGAAAAAAATTGCTCAGAACTAGCAATATGCGTAATAGTCTATATAGAGAAGACTGTGTACTACAAGTCTATAATCGATTAGTATCAGTTTTTTCGAACTTATATTAAAATTTAATTTGCTCCTTGCTAAAAAAAATATGATGACAGTTGAACGGTTTATTAATTGATCTTGTGCATATAAATAATGCCTCGGCTATAATTAAGCAATTAAAGAATCTAGAAAATGGAAAAAAGAGACTATTTTAACCTGATTTTACATCAATAGAACTATTTTTGCTTTTAGTTTGGTATCTCACCGTAAAAATTCAATCTATAAAAAAGAATGGACATGGTAAAGTTTTGACAGATAAGGCGGAACGGCTTCAGAAATGTATATCCCATATAATTCTAAAAATTCTTTTTTTGTTAGAAATAAATTTACTTCATTTTGAGATAAATATTTGCATAAATAATATAATTTTATCTAAAGATTGTAAAATTTATAAAAAAAAATATATTTGATAATCCGATCGAAATTATTTATCCATAAAATATCGTATAAAGATCGATTGAATTTTCTTCTGTACTTTTACTGGCTTTCTCGTTTGTAAAAGTTTATATTATAATCTAAATATTGTACCAAAGAAAATATAAATATACTAATTAAAAACAAGAAATTTCAATCAACCTGAAAAATTATGTGATCATATTCGTTTCTTAATTTTTTGTGATGCCGTAAAAATTTCTAAAATTAATAACCAAAACGCAAAATGATTTAAAAAAAAAAAAAAGTACTTTAAATTACAATCATAACCTAACAGGCTCTAGGCTCCCTAGAGATCGGTGGAAAGCGGAAAAAACCACCACCTGCACGATCTTTCTTATTAAAATACTCGGGTTTTACACTCCCATCATACCTTGCGGCTTCGATTACTGAGGGTTCACCTAGCAGATACTAGGTGAGAGTGGGCTCCGACGTTCTGGAACAAGTGCATGTCGGCGGGGTATTGTTAAAAAGAGAAACTTGATTGTATCAAGTACCTCCTCAGGAAGCTTCATGTGGGAAGCTACCGACTCCCCCTCAAGGAGTATAGCAAAATGATCTAATTATACTATAATCTTCTATAAATGTAGTTCTAAATTAAATGTAAGTATCAACCGGACTTTTAAAATATAATAATAAGAATATATTATCATTATTCTTATCTTCTAAAAAAAACTTACAATGTACAATCGTTAATAATGGTATTATTTGGCATCTTAAACCAAGTCATTATATCAGAAAATTGAATTTTATATCAATTCCAAGATAGAAAATATTTATACAAATGACTATAATAAGTATATTATCGCCGTCAAAAAGGATGTAAACTTATATATAAGAAGCTATGAACATCTCTTATGATGTGGAAATAAAATCTGGAGTTATTATGAATTTTCCAGGTTCATTTTTTTAAAAAAGATTATCTATAAACGAAAGAAATTATTCTGTGTGGATTTGTAAAACATGAATTGTTAAGAAGCTGTAATTGATGTGCATAAAAGAACTATAAATGCGTTAATTTTCATCTTTAAAATATATTTAGAATTATGAAAAACTGTCAAATTATTCATTCAATGCTATATATAAGATATCCAAATTCTTTTAGATATTTTTGAAAGTAACATTTTTGTAGAAAAACACAAATATCGTAATAAAAAGCTCAAATTCTATAGTAATTTATTACTTGTCGATTACACTAGAATAGAATGCAAAATTTCATAGCAGAATTAAATTGTTTTTCTAGTTTTTTTATGCAACAGTTCAAAATATACCCATATATTATGAAAGATGCTATAACTTGTCAGAGAAGCACTTTGACCTAGTATACGATTTATTGTGTATATTATTTTCCACTCGAATTATATGCATATTGCTCGATTAAAATATAATAGATGGCCCACTTGATCCGTAAATTGTTTGTATACATTTTATATTGATGTTTTCACTTTGTTTAATATATTACAAAAAAATATATGATTCCAACATAATTTTCTATATAAAATGCAAATAAAATTACTATATTTGACTGTATTACTGAATTCACCTGGTGTTTTTCATTTTACCACTAAATTTAATTATTCATGTTTTTAAACCCATTGTAGCAAAATTAAATAATCTATATGATGATAACAATATAAAATTCTACAATATATCCAATCTAAATTTATATTTCAATAATCTTTTTCGATTTGCTTTTTCTAACTACATTTTTTTATTCAAGTTTAAAATGAAAATAAAATAGACCAAATATTTTTGCAAAATTTTCCTTTAAAATACTTCTATATTAGAATATATTTTGATTAACTATTTGAATATGTTTTTTTTCTAGCACAGTATACATCATCAAAAAATATATTTAAATGTTTTATACTTTTCTGACATTTCATATCTTCTTAAAAGGTTTTTAAGAAAACCTTTGATCTATGAGACTTAGATCTTAGCTTTATAATCGTAATTTCGTGCAATATTCATATACTATGTAGTTTTAAGCGCATTACTACGATATAATATTCATTTCTTGCATTTAAACATTTTTATATTTAAATATTAAAGTTTTTTTCTATAATCTTAACAAATGAACACATTAGACTTCTAAAAAAAAGATTGGCAAGATATTAATATTGCTACAAAACTGAAAAAGACATATAAAAAGTTATTAATAGTGTGAGAAGTATTACAAAAATAAATTTTATATTTTTTTAAGTGTATATAATGAGCCAAACAGAATATTTTTAATTAAATCAATAAATTATAAAAAAATCTCTGAATTTACATGATTAAAGAACTGATACGTGTATTTTATTTTCAATTTATTTATTAATTGCCTTTATTAATAATTTCTATACTGCCTTTATCAATTTTATAATGCTATTAAGACAGTATGAAATTTATAATTTTTTTTTTGCGAAATCTCAAATATAAAAAAAAAATTCGAAACAATAAAATTTTCTTGATAAAATGAGGAAGAAAAAAAGTAATAAATTTGATTTATTAGCTACTTATGTCATTCAAATTATTTTCCTCAACCTAAATTGTGTATTATCAGCAAAATGAAAAAAAAACCATGAGATAAGCCTTATTTCAGAATGATTATGGCTTATTGTTGATACTGGAAATTATCATGGGAATAAAATATTTATCGATTTTTTCTATATTTAAATTCTACGGGCATAAATAACGCGAATTAGAATATCATAATGTAACAAAACAATACGAATGAAACTTAATTTTCTATATCATACAATATTGTTTTTGGTTTTTACGATATATTATTAGGCTTTAGTATCAAGATGACGATTATTTTTTTTCTTAAAATTCGAATTTTGTTAGATGATTTTTTTTCTATATACCATGAAAATATTAAAGGCTGCAATCATCAAACACATATTGAGTAATTCGAAAAAATTTATAGCATATAAAAGTAAATTTTTAAAATTTCATAAATCATATACTAGCATCATTTAAACATATATTCTGAAATGTTTCTTACCGTAATTTTATAAAACCTACAATAGAAATAACAGTTATATCAATTTTTATGATAACGAATTTTGTTCTTATTCTAAATTAGAGCTAAGCATATTTTTGTGTAAAATAATATATGAAATAGAATAAGATGCTTCGTAGATTTGTATTGGCACATCAAAAGGATTTAAGTTAAAAACCTCTTAAAAAAATACAATGAGAAATAAATTTAAAAATTTAAAAAATTACTTTTTGAATCGTATATTTTTATAAATAGTATAGGATGCACTTATACACCAGTATTTATGTGCGAAAAAAATACAAAGCTGTTTTATCGATGTTAAGTTTCAGCACAAATTGCTAAACAGATAATTTGTTTTCTACATATAAAAAAGAATTTTTTATATCTTAATCACGAATCCTTAATATATTTTTGTCTTTTTTATATAAAATATAGAATACCAGGTTTATATATTACAAAAAAAAGCTAAAACAAGATGTAATAATTTTTTTTCAATTGCTATGTTATATTTTTACCAGAACTTTGTAATCGATATTACTATTATTGTTTTTACGAAGTAAAATAGCATTATTTATTCATATACAACTTAATAGTGTAAATGTGTGCAACAGAATCATATTTTTAAAGCTTTTAAGCCACTTAAAAATCTAAATACTTGATCCTTTTTATTCTAGTCTTAGAAAAAAATCATAAAAATAATTTAAATATCTTTTTTAATACCTTTGTAATTAAGAGAAAATGAATTTTGGTACTCTTTATTCATATTTTTTTTATAACAAATTCGATATTTTTAGAACAATATCGCGTGGTTAAACATAAGTTCTTAAATTCTTTCATAATATTTGCTATAAATTTTGCGACTAAACATACACAAACCTATCATAAAAAACTGGAAAACGTAAAAAACATCTGATGTGCAAAAATTTTGAATTTATTGTTAATACATATTTGATAAAGTTTCAGATCCTTTAAAACAATTTTTATAGGCACTTATTATGCTATTTTTTGTTATACTTTGGTTAATATCGAAACTTGGAAGAAAGTTGAGTAGAATATATAATACGGGTAATTAAATTGCAAAATACTGGGTATTTTATTTTATAAAAAATGTATTATCTTATATTACGCAGGGAATCCAACACATTCTAAAGCATAGAATGCCCTTACGTATAGCAAGTATTAAAGTGTATAAAATGCAAAAAAATAATTTAATAATGATTTTATGGTAAAAAAATTTATAATTCACTATGATCTTATATTTTAAATCTACAACAGATTGTTTTTTTAAGATACTGTAGCATCCCAAATATATATATTAATTTATTTGAAGAAAAATGAATCTTAACAAAACCCCATGTATTCTATAGTGTTTTCAAAAATTACGTGTAAAATTGTAATATTAGGCATTAAAAAGAATATTTAGAGACTTTTTTATTTTATCAGCCGGACATGATAGTGTTTTAATAACAGAAAAATGTAGGAGATTTTTAAAGAAAAATAATTTGTCGATGTTATTTTAACTATAAACAATTTTTTTACGACATAATGACAGAATATTATGAATGTATATTATATCATCATCTAGAGACTATAACATACACAAAAAAAATGCAATTATGGAAAGAACCACAAGAAAAGTCTCTACAGAAAAAAATAATTTTAGAAAGATTGTAAATGTAAATATAAAGAAAGATGTATTTGGAATATTCTAGTAACGCAGTATAAGTTTTGCTTGCACAAATTTAAATTTCTAGAATTCTATCAGCTCATCAAAAAAAATATATTCTGATCAACAGTATTTTAAAAATAATATATAAAAGACAAAATATTATACTGAAATTAACAGACTAGAGAAAAAATACAATATTCTAAATTTCTACAGTTAAAATTCAAACTTAGTTTGAACGTGGATTATCTTATATTTTCGTGACATTAAAATTAAATTTACATGTGAGCAGGAAAGAAAAAGAAAAAAAAAAGTTATAGTGCGCAGAAGTGAAGAAAATATTTGCCAGATAAAGTTTTTAAGAAATTAAGGTAAAATACCGAAATGTTAAATATTTTTGTAAACAACTTTGTTTTATCTGTTTTACGTCTCAATACTGTTTATGAATCTTCAAATATAATAACAACACTTCATTCTCTCTAATATGCTTTACTAATAAATATTGCGTATTTGCCTATTAATGCAGATTATTATAAAAAGCTGATTACGTAATATTAAAAAACATGAGAATGTGTGTATTTGGATATAAAATATATATATGAACCCTTTATGTTACTTATACATCTAATCCTTATTTATGGGTAGAATTTAGGCAATAAAATGTACTGACTGGAAATTTTGATTGAAGTTGTCAACAAGGCGGTATTTATTATATGAGGGTCCGAAATAGGATGATAATATTAATATATAGATATTGAAGGAGAATTATTCAAAAAAGTAAATTACCAAATGAACATCTGTTTTGAGCATTCTCGTAAACTATCACATTATTTATGCATAATTCATCTTAAATTGTGCAAAAAAGAATTCCACTAAATATCTACAACTTATAGTAATTTGAAACAATATACGGCCTTAAAAACTAATTTCTAAGCCCCAGAATCCTCTTACATCACAATTTACATAATTAAAAATATTTCATTGTGAATGTATAATATTAAGATATACAATGTGATTTTTTAATTACACATTGTGAATATTTTCATACCTGTTGATATTTTCTTATATTACAAAAAATTGTTTGTATCATTAGATTTTTACTAAATTTACTTTACGCTAAGATATGTATTTAAATAGTCAGTTGATATATTTAAGTTTTTTTTTGCTTTAATTCATATTTCGTTTTTGTTAGACGCGCATAATATTTTCTACTGTAAAAATAAAATTTATGTAATATTTTATAAATTCATACATTTATACATTATCGAAAAAAATATTCGAATTGAAACATACTAATACGATGAAATCTTAACATGAAAGAAATTAATTTATATTTCTCGCTCTTTTTTTAAATAAATCTATAAATTATCATTATTCAAATTTTGAGTTTAAATATTTTGCGGAATATAACTAAGAAATAAAAAAAATACCGTGACAAAGACTTCATTTCTTACCTTTTTTCTTATGAAGTCAAGTATTTCCTGATCATTTAATTTCTATTTTATTCGTAATTTGATTATATTTTCTTTTAGACCGAAACATGCATTTATACTTTGAAAAATAACACAAGGCATCATTGTAATTGTATCCATTTTTTGCTTCATTTTCATTGATTTATCTATTTATTATCATATATAAACAAATTATTGATTATATATTTCTCGAAAAAGTGTAAAATTTTCTGATTTAGAAAAACCTTTGAAAGGTTTTCGGCTATAGATTTTATGTAAAAATATATTAATAAAATAAATTCAAATTTCTGCCCGAATCACCAGGGACTTTCTTTTGTTTGCTTTATGTCGATAGATTTTAATCTGGGTCATATATAATCAATCTAATTGCTCCGACTAAATTTAATCCGAATCCACCTACACGTGTTGTCGAAAAAAACAAATTATCCTTTTTTTTTGTAATTTAATTATGTAATGTTTTTTTTTATCCCTAAAAGCTTTTTTGCATCTTTTGAATTATTATATCTGATTAAGTAGAGTTTTTGATATCATTTTGATCATTTATGATAATATGAGAACCATTTTTCATTTTTTTCCACTTTTAAAATTAATAATTTTCAGTCCACTTTATGTGTCCCATCAAATATCATTCGCGATTCATTTTATATTTTTTCTCAATAAAACTTCCGAAATCGTATTGATGTCAGAATTTATATCTTCTAAAATTTCTTCCACATTTGATTCAATTTTATATGCATTCTTATTAAATTCTTAAAGTTTATTTTTCATATTTGAATTTTTCTCAAATTTACTTAGAAGAGTGTCTTTTTTATAATAAAGATTCAGTTGATTGCAAATTTTTCATAAAATAAATATTACTGCCATACAATCTTTTATGTCGATCGTATTTATCAAAATAATCCTATCTATTTTTTTTTTAAATTTGCTCTTGATAGTTATTAAAATTTTTAATTAAGAAATTATCAATCCTTTCAGGTAGCTGATAAATTATTTTTTTTATGCTTGTTCTGTGTCTTGATGATAATAATTGAATCTCTGAATACGGTTTGTTATGAATTTTTTATTATAGTGGTCATCAATATTATATTTTCACCTGTAGTGTTTTATATTCTATTCATTTTTCCTTTATTATAATTGCTTTTAAAGCTCATGGTAACTCTTTTCCTCTTTAGAATTGTCGATTACTAAATCATTTGATTATATGCATTCTACTATATTTTTTATTCTTCTAAGAATATCAGTTCAATTATAGCTCTCAAAATCACACTCATTTTAGTGCACTTTCGTTGGCTTTGTTATTCACATCGAAGGGTGCTTGTTTTGATGGCTCCTCTGAATTTCTTTAAAAAATCTAAATGTGTACCATGTTGATCAGGACAATAATGTTGAAAATTGCCTACAACACCGTTTAATTATTTTAAATGGTTGTCACAGAACAAAAATCCGATTATCACAATCAAAAACATCTATTTTTTGTAATTTAAATCTTATTTTTGTTTTTTATTATATAGCCTTCATCTAGAATAGCATATTGAAACTTCATAGAAGAAATTGATGAACAGTGTGACTTTTAACAGAAATACCATATTAGAAATACAGGGGAAATTTTAAAATTCCATTATTATTTGCTTTATATTCTTTGAATGTGAATTGTGAAGAATTACTACTCTTACAAAAGTAAAGTATCTTTTGAATTTTTTTACCATTGGCTTAAAACTGTAGATGGAGACAAAATTAAAAAATATCATATTTCTTTGAAAACGAACATTTATCCATGGAGGCATTTATTTATAATGTTTTTCAAATCCGATCACATCGACTAAAGTGTCATTTTGCTTATTTTTGCAATGATTTTATAGCCAAAATATCAATTTTTTTCTGATTAGCAAACAAGTGTATTGTATGGATAGGATGTAATTGTAACCATTTCGAATCATAAAGAATCAGATTAAAACATTTAATAGCTCACATAAATAAGGTTTTCCAAATCTAATGGGATTCGACTTCCAGAAGAAACTTGTGTGTGCTCTTTAACATCTTCATTTATTTTTTGATCTATTAATGAATCTTCTGACATATTTTCTTTCATAAATTTTTATTTTGTAGGTCTTTATTTCGAAAAATATATTTATACAGTTTTGTTGCCGAAATTATATTATATTCAAGATCGAAAATTTTATCGTGTTTTGCCAAATTAAAATCAAATCCATCAAATGTATTTTTATCATTTCCCACAACAATCGATCTGACCTGTCTGATTTTCATCTTTCTAATTCTTGTTTTTCATTCTGAATTTCTAAGCTGGATCTATTGATTTGTGATTGATACCATTCATCAAGTTGAAATAGCTTTTGCTTATATCTGCAAGTATTAATATCACTGCATGAAGAATAAGTTTTTGAATCTTAATTTCCTTCTTTATCTTCTAATCGGATTTAAGCTATCCTAAAACTACTTTTTGCTTAAAATCTGATTCTGCAACTTCTATTTTATACATTCTTATTTATGAGGTGTTCATCAAAATCTATAATTTAAAAATAATAAAACGCGAAAATATGAATCTATAGGCTATGGGGCATATATATGAAAATATTTTAATATGAACCAAAACATGTTGTTTTAAATTATAATATGTAATTTTTATACTAGCTTTATATTGAAACATCATACTTAAATATATCAATTGTAGGAGTAAATACCAGTGAAAAATCAATTAATACATATTATGTTGGGAATCAAAAAAAAATTCACATGTACTAAAACGCAATGCTTTATTTTCAGGTTTTTTTAAGCCAAAATATACATTAATTATAACCTATAATTTTAATTTTAGTTTGAGCATCAGAGAAATTTAAGTAAACATAACTTTCATTCACCGTATCAATAAAATACTTGCACCAATAATTTATTTTATAGGTCTTAAAAAGACAAAGAATTGTTAACATTTAAGATTTAAGATTTATGTTAAATTTGTAACTTTATATTTCTTTTACATTTAATTAAAACATTTTTTCAGCGACGTTTTTATCGAATAGGTTTAAAACCTTATACTGCTATAAAAAAATTAAGTCAATCAAAAAAATCAAAAACATTATACCAATCGTGGTGACTAATTAAAATGATATCACATTATACTATTTTTTATCTTTCTTTTAATTGCAAAATTCTTTGTTAAATTAATACCTTTTAAAACTATAATTTGAATTTTAATATTGATTTAGCATAACATTGATTATATCCAAGCCAGCATTATTTATTTGATAAAATGCGCGAGAACAAATTTATGATGCAGAAACGCATCGTATTTTCCGTATTTGAAAGAAGTTTATATCAATATAATTTTTATTGAAATAATACTAGACTCCGGTTTGCATATTATAGAGAATATATTTGAAATTAAAATGCTAATAAATTATGTATTTAAAAGAAAGTAAATTTTTATTCTATTTATAAAAGAAACAATTTAAAATTTTACAAGATTTAATATTTATAAAATGAAATATAAAAAAAAACAGTCCTATAAAAAGTAAATCGGATAGTCTATAAAATATTATAACATATATAAAAATTGCTGTATTATGTTTTTTGAATGTATATATTTATAGTAGTTCTTCAAGTGCTCTACATTTTAATATTTTTAAAAAAAGGACTGATGACGTTAACCACACTAATTGTGTCACCTACAGAGAATAATATCCCAATCATGCAAGTATTAGGTTTATAACTGAGACATGCCGTCGAGAATTTACTTTAATTGTTTCAGCGCCTCAATTATGTAATATTTTTATAGCCAAAATCTTTCTATTTATTTGCTATTCCCAAAAGTGTTTGCTGTATTTCTTGCGGTCTGGATTTACTTTATATGCCTGTTCAATAATTCTTTGTTCGTATGCTTATATTTCGTTTATGTCTTCATCATTTAAAATCAATATTTGTGCTCGAATATATACACCTCTAAACTATCGCCAATTTACTGGAATTTCCAAATATTTTTTGTCAAAAAAAATTTTGGTGGATATTAGAACAAGATTATCTGTATAATATATTTATTATGCCAATCTTTTTTTGGAATCAGATACTTGTATATAATCACGTTTCCTTATTTTACAACTTTTTAGGTTCTGACAATTTTTAACCATAAGAGTTTTTTCAAAGATTATAACGTGATTTTAAATTTCTCCTAAACAAATTAGGAGAATCAAAAATCGAATTGAACTATAAAATTCGCAAAAAAATAAAAAATTTTAAAAATTTAGCCGAATAAATGTTTACATTCCCATATAATATGCAAGATATAATATATTAACCAAAAAGGGTGCATAGATAGTAAATTAATTACTTATCTGAGAATATTTTATATATATAAAGTAAGTTATCTATCTATTTACACAGCCAAAAATTACAAAAAAATATAGATAAACAAATGAGATGCAAAAATAAAAATATCAAATAAAGCGATTGATAACTCCAAAAAACGGAATAAAGACAAAGTTCTAGTAAAAAATACAGATTTATATTACGAATATGTTTGTAAAATAATAATAATTTACATGAATCAACAAATAAATTAGAAAAGATACTGACTTAGTAATAATTTACCTTAATTATTATCACGTCACTAAGATATATTAGTATTTATTTTATGATTTAAATATATGCCATGCTGAACAATTCATTTGAATACTGGTTACGATAGTTGAAATCCCACGAAAATAACGATAATTATTACAAATTTTACGATGTAAAAGGTATAGCTACAACAACTATTTAATTATTTCAATTTATATATTCGAAATCAATTATGTAATTATATTTCTAGTTCTATTGCAAAATAATTTTTTTGTTCGGATCAGATGTTGATCAATATATTATAGGTTGAGATAAAAACCCATGAATTACTGTTGATGCATAAATATATTGAAAAATTGGGGTTAGGTAATTAGGTTAGAAACTTGATTTATCGATAATTCCAACAATAAGGATCTAAAGGTGCCAACTGACATATAAGCATGGTTTTTTAAATAAAAAGTGTAAGCAAGAATAATGTCTTCGACTTCAGTTAATACCAGAGTATATGTGGAATTGTCAACCAGTCCATTTGGAATTTTTAGAATTCAGATTCAGTGCAGATTAACGCTTTACCTAAAATCATAATTCTGTCAAATACATCATTATACTGATTACAATACGTTGTTCAAGCCAATTTAAATAATTAAAAAGTTCTAAAAAAAGGTTTAATTCGTAATTATCATCGAATTTCGATATTATTTCATGTAAAGTCATTCTTAGTATTATTTGCTGGTAATTATGTTTTAATATATATGACAGCTTCACTTAAAATAATTTTGTTATCAAACAATAAATTTACAAATAAGCTTGCTCAGTCAAATATTTCCCATATAAATTATATTCAAAGTAAAATAGTCATACAAGCTTTTAAATTAATTCTTTGTGGATTTAAACCATATAATATTATATAAAACCTATCGCTGCATATTTATAAAATATTTTTTTATATATTTTACTTCCACAGAATAAAACAGCAGTTTTTAACAAAACTGTTTATTTAGGGAAACATATAATTTATTTTTTGAAAGAGAACACTGAAATTATCTTTCCATTGACTTTGATCAATATGATACGAAAAGAAATATTGAATGAATATCAAATAATTCTGTTGGGGATCATCTAAAAATATAATCATGAAAAAAAATATTTTATGTTTTTTAAAGCATTCTATCAAATGCAGATAAAAAAAGTTAAAATAAAATTTCATGGAAAAAGTGAGATTTCATTAGATTTTAATGTTGTAAAATCTTTAAAAGCATATCTATTAGTATGAATTATATTTGCCCTATTATGATACATTTTGCGTGGTGTTTTTTATTTGAAACATTCATATTTAGATATTGGATTTTAAATTTAAGTTTTTGAGGTGTCAGATTACATTATTTATATTAATAGGAATTAATATAATTTATTTATTATATTGTAACTTTAAATTCTTTCTTAAAGCTTAACTTGATCAATGCTCTGTGCAAACATCATATTATTACGCTATAAAATAGTCTCTTCTTCTATATGTTTTTATTGCATTTTATCTTTTCAATACATTTAGTAAATGGGTTCCCTCAATCTGTAATTAAATATATGCCTTGATATTGTTTTTCACTATGAGCTATGATAATTCAAAAAAGAGTTTGTTGTTTTTCCAAGACTTAATTTTGAAAGGATTCTATTTAAGCATGACTTGTGTACCTATATCAATGTTTTAAAATTTTTACCTTGGTTTTAAATTCGAGATATAAAATATTAATCAATCATAATTATACGCTTTCTAATATAAAAAACTATTTGATATGCAAAATGTCTATTTATTACCTAATAGAAAGATCCATAAAAATAATATATTGTCAAAATTTGAGAAATCAAGCGTCTAACTATAATTCATAATAAAAATGTTTCTTTTTAAACGATGTGTTATTGGTAAAAAAAAGATACCGTTTAATATATGATTGAGCGAGGAAATTCCATATAGGTCTGAAATTGGTATTTTTAAAATATATAATTTCTGTATTTATTATATATTATTATATAAGTTCCCTCTTTGAACACATAATAGATAAGATTTCGTAAACAATGGTATTTTTTATCGACGTTTTCCCTCTCGATATTGATGGAAAATATATCTACTAGAAAAAAAATAGTCCTTAAGGTTTATTAATATCATTATAATGGATATAACTTACTTGATGAGATTCAATGGCCGCTTTTAAAAATTTAATAGAAATTTTTTTTGAATAAATTATAATGCTTCTTTTTCAAATTTTTCGTCAAAATTTTTGAAAATTATAATTTTCATTTATGTTAATTTAATTTAATTTATCCCTATCTAGAATATCAAATATAAATAAACAAACCTTTTATTTATTACATGAATGACATGAAATTAATAAAATTCGCTAAGCACAGTTTTTATAAAAATAGTGTTAAAAAATCATAGAGGATATATAGGGGAGATAGTTTACAGCGATTGCTGGGACTTAACCCTCGCGATGTCTTCCTAGCACTAGCGGGACAAATCCAATTAAATATGAAATTTAGTGTGGCCGATATTATGTATTTTACAAAGATATATTCAAAGAATAGAAGTAAAGATGAAGATTTTAAAGATGTAGATACATCTTTGATCTTTAAGTAAAACTCCAGAAGTCTGTAAAGGAAACCCGCAAGATAAGGCAGCAAAAACGCCTTGCAAAGCATGCTAATGATGGGGCGGAAAATAATATCAGAAACAGGTCCTTAATGAATATGTATTTTATTTGCGTAATAGTAATTATGATCTGAAAATTTATATTACCCAGCGGTAATATTTTGGCATTTCTTGGACTTAACAAAATATAGAAATAAATAAGTGAAAATTATAATATTGATTATTAGAAGTATTTTATAGTAAATATCCTGATTTATCTATATTTTAATTTACACTAAATAAAAACCTATATTTTCTAATGTTAGCATTAGAATCAATGTATTTCTAAAAATTAAATTATACATTTACAAAATAATAGTACAATATATACACATTAAACTTATATACTATATTAAAAAAATATTCAGATTTTTAAAATTGTATGCTAGGGAATTACATTGATCTTTAATGATCAACGAAAAATATTAAGTACATAATTAATTTTCAATTTATAAAAATAAATTATTACAAATAATGTTTATAAAAAATGTTTTTTCAAATATTTTAAAATCTATATATCCAGAATTGTTAAAAAAAATATTTATACCTTTTATTTCAAGTATTTATAATTTGATGCATTAAAACTCTATAGTATTAAAAAACAAATTAATCATAAAATATTGAGTCATTTAGATTTAGACATCAAAATTCTCGCTCAAGAATATAAAATTATTGAATTAAAACTAAAAATTACCTTAGATTTTAGATATTAAATTAGTAAAAAGGTATTTTATGGCAGTAAATACAGATAATAAATCAAAAATATCGGCTTTTGTCATATATAAATAATCATGAGTAGCTCTTAATTTAAAATACAAATGTTATGAAAAAATAAATGAAATCTCAAATGTTAGATATGTATTATAACATTTGTAATAGCAATCCCTATATCATATAAATCAAAACAATATAAATTCTGAATCGCTGGTATTTTATGTTTACAGAATACACGATTAAATCATTAAATAATAATTACGTAAGCATTACATCATAGTATAAGTTTAAACAGGTGATTTTGTATATAAACGCAACTTCCTTGATCTTCCTCAGGTAGAGTATCTATACCTTTAGCTATTTTCTCCTCTCTGAAACCTTCTTACTACCATTATCTCGTTGTAAATTATACTACTCAAGGGTTTAAAAAATCCTAAGGTTTGTATATATGCCACAATTTGGTTAGTTACTTTGAGTTTTTTTGGATTCCTTTTATGTGATTGTGTTACTTTTCGTCCTAAGTTTAAAAAATATGGAAGAGCTTTATCTTGCACTTGGTGTTAATGACAGACCGCATTGTAGCCGATCCAACTTTTGTATTTATTAATTTCAACTATTAATATATTTTCAACTCAAAAGACAAAAATTTATATGTGAGTGATACAAAGATTCTTTTTAATATAGTTAATAATATCAGTAATCACGTTTATTAATTAGATATCGGTCCGAATTCATGTATCTACTTTTATCTCTGTGCATTGTATAGAATTTTTTCATGTACTAGTGAGGACTTTTTTCTTTTGTTTTTTAATTCGAATATAATTCCATGCTAGCAATCAATATAGAAATCGATCTTTTTAAGCCTCTTTTTTGTAAAGGCGTAACCAAGCATTTTTTTTACATCTTAATGCTAAGTATTCGACAGTTTTCAACAATCTTTAGAGTGCTGGCATCTTCCTCTTTCACCAAAAAGATATTTATATCCGGAATGAGAGTATACTGTGATTTTTGATTTTTTTCATGCATTTTTACTATACTCTCTTATGATGAAAAAATATATTTTTAGCGTTGGTTTATTTGTAAAAAGAACAGTTTTTGATGTACTATTTTTGTTTTATTATACATAATAAACTCTCTGTATCTTTACTCAAACTCTGTAAGATTCATGTAGACCATTCCGTATTGTTATGTTATATAATAGATTATGGCAAGATGCGTTGCCTTTTTATAATTTGTGCAGTGCCGCTATCTTTGGTGATTGTACTCTTTATTGACCTAGTAATCATAGTAATTAAAAGAATATTTTTATTGATTGAAAAAAACGTTTCTAAGACTACTCTCTGGTTTCCAATTGTTGATGTGGAGTTCTTTTTTATAGTTTGGTTAAATATGTATATCATTTTTAATTAATATTCGTTTAATCTCATGGTCTGACGCATAAAAAATTAGTGTTATAGCTTTTATAACCCTTCGTTGTGTTTGTAAAAAATATATCATGTTTTTAAAGTGTCTACATAAAGCTGTTATCGAAAAAGTAGTTTTGCCTCAAGTTTTGACTATTTTCAATATTTCCTGTCATATTTATTTACTTGTTTCGGTTGTTGTTTCCTATTTGATGTCTTTTAATACTTCTAAACATTTCTAAATTTCTTTCGACAATATGATACCGTATTAATTTTGCGTTTTTGTTGTTAGTAGCAGATTTTGATTTTTTTTTATCTCAATGTATTTGAAAAAATATAGTTAGTTTGCAATTGGATTAGAGTTAATTATGTGATTTATCACAATATTACAGCTTTGATATGTAAGATATTATGTTGTTGGTGTTTTCTTTACTATTTAATTGCCTCAGATAATTTTTTTCTTTTAATCTACAACACAGTGAATATAATCGAAAAAAAAACAAATAAATCTGTTATACGCTATTACTTTGCACTATCTCATTTTATTTTCTTCTTAATTATTTTTTACTTCGTGTATTTCAGTAACTAGTTCTCGTTTTTTATATTATATTATATTATTTATAAATCATCCATTCTCATATGTTAGGTTTATAAACAGTTTATACTTATTCATGATCATATAGTTTATTGGTTATTTATATTCAAACTTCGTTACATTTAGTTGTATGATGTGTTCACTATTTTTCTCAGCGTATATCATTACCTGCTATGTAGATTCTATACTCATCTGATTGTTCCAAATTTGTTTTACGCTATTTAGTTTTGTGATTATAATTTTACAATATCATTTTGGCTGTTTTTGTAGTATTTTTATACAGGTATCAAATGAATTAATATTTTTAAACTTCGATTTTTTATGACGGTTTGTTTTATTTATTATACTAAATATAATTATTTTTAACTTCTTTTATTTTTAGCATATAGATTTTATATACTATCAAAGATACTGTGCAATATACTTTTTTTCTTTGTAAGCTGTTGTTTCTACCATCAAACCATTAGGCTTTCCTATTAGTTAGATATTTATTACTGGAATGAATTAGTTTCTCAGATGAACAACACAACAGATGTATTTTTTTTGCTTTAATGCAATTAAAAATTATTTAGCCTAATTTGTGTTTTTGAGCTAGTTTTAAACCAAAAAATTATAATATTTTTCTCTCTGATGTTATGCGTCTGTTAAGACTCTGCAGAGTTGCAATCTATGAATTTCTTATCTTGTATATAAAATAAGAATCGCATTTTATTTGCTTGATTGCTCTATTTGCAGCTATATATCATATCTTATCATTGTTCTTACTGATCACCTTTAAAATATTAATCTTGTTTTTCTGTATTGAGTTGTTTTGTTGCATGATATTTTTAAAAATCCGAATTTTTTGTATTGTAGTATTTGGAGAATCAATGCGTAAGATGTCAGCAATATGTTAAGTTTATTGTAACTTATATTTCTTCCTTTATAACAACATAATTAAATTCTTCCGCGGCTGGTTTTAGGGCATAATCTTTGCAAATTTGTAAACAGCCTATAAATTTAGATATATAAAACATGTTTAATCTCGTTATATGGGGTGTGATGTGAATATTAGCTGCATCATTATGTTCATTTATTATTTCAATTATAATCGATGTTTAAGATACTTTTGTAGTTCTTGGAAACTCTCTATAAATATAGTTAGCAAAACTGATAGAATTTTCAAGCTGTTTATATTTATCAGCATAATTGAATTCTCTTAACATAGAAAATTCAATCGTATTGGTGCTTTATTCCCTTCTTTTCGTTTAAGTTTCTTTTACTTGTAGACTTGCCTCTGATCCAGTCATTATCATATATGACATTAGAAGCATCAAAAATGTTTTATGTCATACTATATGTACATTTGAACATTCCATTGTGTTTTCTTATAAACCATACTTAGCCTTGTCTTTGTATTCTAACGAATAATTTATGGATCGAGTTGTAAGCCTCTTGAAATATAAAAGACTTTCTCGGCATGTTTCATCATGCAGAATGCTTCGAAATTGATGAGAGATGTGGTTTTTCTGCTTGTACATAAGAATTACAGCCGAGTTGTTGGTTGAGTATACCTTATCTAGGTTGTATTCTGAATTGTAATCTTTGTAGCTTTCCTATGCTGTTTATAATGCATCTAATATTTTTATATCACATCACTGTTTCCCTTAGATAATTTTTTTATTGGAGTAAAATTAGCACGGGCTATGCCTGCCTCCTTTCAAAAAAAATTCTCTATAGTGACACCAAAACATGTAATTTTTGTATAATATATTTTTTTGATAGAATACAATAAATTCTGATGAATCTTTATTTTGGTAGTATGACAAACTTAAGATATTTATGGCTGGTAAAAAAAAATTTTTAAAAAATATATACCCTTATATAATGCACAAAAGGAACCTAACTATTGAATTCTTCTAAAGTACTAATATCAATTTCGTTTCTTAAACTTTATAAAAAAGTAAAAAAATAGAATTAATTTAAGAATCTAATACAATATTGCAATCTAGAGTGCACAAGAATAGACGAATGAATATTAAAGAATATATTTTAATAAATTGACTTTACAACCATAATTTTCATATATCTACAGACTATGAATAATGCTTTGCTATAATTACCCTGTTATACAATACTATAATTATCTAATAATGCGTGCCGTTATGTAAAAATATAAAAATGGGAATCATATCAAATTCCTCCGATGTGGTTAGAAAAACATTTGAATAGTATGCTTCTGATTTATGTGTGCAATATTTTCGTACAAAGATGATATGCAAGTTTTTTCTTTATCGTTTTTAAGCATGTAGTTTTCCATCAAATTTGCATTTATGTACGAATTTAAGACTATGTGACTAATTTATCATGTAAATATGCATATCATCATCAAAAAGATACCAAAAAAAAGATTAATCTAAATAATTATCAATAAAAATATAACCTCCTCCTTAATATATTTATTTTAATTAATATGCATTATATCATTTTGAATATAAAACATGTTATAATCAGATATGACATTTCAAGCTTATTTCAAAATATGTTTTTTATCTATTTTTTATATGTTTAGTAAACTTTGCGAGTTTTATATATTAAATAGATTCTTTTTTGTCATGGAAAAGCTTGATTTCTAGTTTATTACATTCTGATATAAAATGAGCTTGACATGTATATCTGGGACTTACATAACAATAAATACACTTCATGTATTAGAATTCTTATTTATCAAAATTTTGAGAATATTTTTAACATTTATCATACTTTATATACATTTAATCTAAAATATATTATATTTTTATTATTAGGGAACAATATTTTTTTCAAAATTCATTTTTTTATGCATTAAATATCTGAAAAACAAATAAGTTTGAATTTTTAATTAGGTATCATTTTTTTATTTATTTATGTGCAGTATTTTAAAAATAAAAATCATCATTAAAAATTATGTGCATTACGCACACAAAATTAATTAGTCGATAAATATCAGATTCTTATTCATATAGATATATTGCCCTTTGTTTTTCCTATTTTTTATGCTATTCTAGATCTAAGATAAATAAAAGTATTGCTAAAACTGATCTAAAGAACCACAAAAAAACTTCTATTTACAAAAAAAAGCTTTTTATCTATAAAATAAACAGTTTCTATGAAAAGATAAGAATTTAACTTATTTAGATTGAATAATATTTGAATCATATAAAGAGCAATTAGCTTAAATTATTGTATATTTGTGTTTTTTGAGTAATAAAAATTGCAAATTACTGTATCGAAAACAAATTTGATTCATATCTTTTTGCATAAATATAAAATTGTTGAATACCATAAACTTTCAAATTTTTTAAACCGTCGAATAGAAATTTTCTTTATATAGTATTTTCAAAAATTACATTAGCTTTCAAAAGAAATTTATAGAAAAAAATTATTAGATTTCACACGTATCGATTATGAACTAAATACAATTTTTAAAAGAAATACTATGTTTTAAGTTCTTATAAAAGATAGTTATAGTGTTAAAATAGTTGTGTCATTCTTTTTCTCGACAAAAAATGCACAGAAATATTTTTATCTATATATCATGGATTTAATTTAAAAGGAAATTTATTTTTTATAATAAGATTCCAGACTCATTGTTAATACATTTCTGTTTTGTATTTTAAGAATTTAATTTTTTTTTCTTAAAACTAAGTATCAAACATACAATATATAAAAAAAATTGTAGATAAATAACCGATAAAACTCAAATTATATATGGTGAATTTACGTAAATACAAAATTAATCTTATTTATGAAAATTCATGACATGATTTTTTACATCTTTAGGTGAAACATATATATAAAACTTTTATTTTATTAATAAGTAAATTAGATAAATAAGACGCATGTGAAGGATATGCGGATTTTAATTTTTAGATAAACTCAGATATACTCTTTATTTCACACCAAAATCTTAAAAATTTCCTTGATTTATTAAAAATATTTTTCTTTGTCTCATGTTACTCTACATAACGCTCTTCGATTTGTTTGTATTTCAAAAACACAAAAAATATATAATCAAACACAACAGAATAAAAAATTATTACTTGAATATAACAATGTAATCGGTGTATTTTATTTTTATCGATTTTCTACATAAAACAATCTTAATATTTGTAACACACAAAAAAAAGTTTTGTTCCGCTTTTATGTTTTTATCATGAAATTGAAATTTATACAGAATAAACCTTTCTTAATATTAATCGCCATAAAATATTTTTACATAGATACTTGAAATTACACAAAACGTAAAAATATAGAATAAAATAATGTGATATATTTTTGCAATAAAAAGTATAACCGTTTTGCTTTCTGTGTCAAATATTATATTTTTTCTGTTTTACGTTTATAAGCTGAAAAACACAAAGGTATCTGTTACATAAATAGATTAGAGTCGATGTTTTAGTTTGTAAATTTGCTTTTTATATTTTTATACCTTTTAAAATTAAAACCATTTTTTTTGATTTTTTGAAATCTCTACACTTAAAACTGTATGACATTGACTTTCATGTTATTACGTATTTTTTCCACATATAAAACAAGAAAAAAAAAGACAATAAAAGTTCATTAAAATTTACACCTTATAAACATAATAAAAATTATATTATAACGTATGAAATTTACTGAAATATGATATTTATAACAGAAAACATACATTATCAAAAAAAACCCATGTTATTGGCCAAAGTAGTGTTATTAAGTAGACAATGTAATCAAAATAATCAAAATTTGGTATGATCTAGTTTTTTTGGCGATTTGCATTTATATTCTTGAATTTTTGTATCCATATACTCATGGTATTTTATAATCCAAAAGAATTACAATTGTTTAAATATCAAAAGATCGTGAACTATAAGATTCAAAATACCTAATTTAAAAATACATAACAGATCTACATTAATAATATTTTTTTTCAAGATCTAAACAAATTTTCTTTATATTATTTAATTCTGTTTTTATACGATTTTTAAAACTTCTATTAGAGTTGTTATATAAATCATCACAAAATATTCTTTTGCATAGTTCATAAAAAAACAAATTCTAATGTAAGATCTGTCAATGAATTTTACACTTATTATGTTATTTTGTATAATCAGTACTTTTTGACCTTTCGATTGTTTGAGATAAATGTGTCCTATTCTAATAATCCGGATAAATTTTTCAATATTTTTTGTTCAATCACAATAATCAATTATTCAGAGAATATATATAAAACAGAATTATATTGTATATAGCATATAAATGATATACAAGTAATTATAAGATCAGTTTGTAATTAGTAAAATATAGAAGAAAGTCAGATTATAGCTTGTACTTAAACTTTCTTAATAATTATAAAATATCATCGCAGGAATGGTTTTAATGCAATATATTGAATGGTCTTATATATCAAGATTTAACATATATACATATATTTCTAGCTTTTTATTTATTAAAGAAATGTTTTTTTAATGATTTCTCTTATTAAAATATGTTAAGACTTGATTATAGAATCATGATTGTGCATTATTTTCCATAGAGTTTTGATAAACTTATTTTTCAGATTAATTTTTATATATATGCTCAATAGATATCTTTTTTAATTCCTTAATAAAATTATGATGCTCCATAAACCTGAGAAAGATTGTTAAATTACTATTTCAAAAATTTTCGATTCATATTTTGTCTATAAACTTTTTATTTGAGACAGTGAATTTTTTATTTGTAAGGAATCAAGTTTTAGATATAAAAATGCGTTGTGTCAATACACAACAATCGATATTTGCTCTTTTTACCATGATAGCTTATTATTTATTAATATTAAAAGTTAGCTAGTTTAATGGTGACAAAATCATTAGATTTGTCATAAAAATGTGTGGAATGGTTTTATAACTGTTTATGCCATATATATATAAGTTGATAGCTTGCAATTATATTTTGGTATTCGGGTTATATTTTTTTTTATTTGTTAATGTATTTTTTACAATTTGCTTGCTTGTAGCTTATAAAACTCTTAAATGAATCTTTGATCTCATAATAAGAACAGAATACAAATTTTTGAAGCAAATTTGATGTAGTAAATATAAAAATCAAATAGATATCATATGCTTCAATTTATAGTCTTGGTACTCATTTTATGTGTTTTTAGGTGCATTTAGCTTATTAAATAAATTCCATGGTTTTACGATGCATAAAAAATATTGAAAATATTAGATCTTGAACCGATCTTTTTTCGCACAATAAATTCTATCATTAAAAACCAAAAGGTTTCTTGGATTATTTTAGTGTGTCAATTATATCATTCATGCTATAATAGGCAAATAATTTTATATCATACATTAATTGTTTTAATATAAACACAAAAATATTACTATTCATGTGTTTACAAACGATTTTAAAAGCAAGAAACATATAGTGGGCATCAATTGTCCTTTTGTTGGTTCTATGTATAAACATCTTATATTTAGCCCTTTATATAATGATCAATATAGTTTAGTTTTTTTCTAATTTTTCGGCTATGATTATATAAGAATAATATCTTAAAGAGCTCTTATTTTACAATATACATATTCATGGATTAATACTTTTTCTTATGGTATTACATAAATTTGAATCACAGCTCCATATAAAATATATTTTATTACCGTTGTATACACTTTGAATATAGTTAAATGCATAAAAAACAATTTCAAAATGTAGTAATGCCAGATTATCAGGTTTATTATAGTGTTGAAAAAAATCATACTCCTTTCAGCGGCTATAACTTAAACGATTATAATTAGACACAATTTAATATACACTTTTACATAAGCAATTCAAAAGATGATGATTTATATTTTCTAAATATAATAAGCGTAATACTATGATACAAACATATTTCATGTATAATTTTCTTTTTTATATGTATAATAATAGTTTCTTGTATTTATCCGTCTTTCTTTAGACATTAACTAAAAAAATAAAACTAAACAAAGATTTTGCAATAAAATATAAAAAGTAATTTTTTCAGAAGAATTAATTTACAAACATAAAAAAAAGCGTTTAAAACCTTTAAATTTCATATATGCCAGAAAACCTAATTTATAAATGATTAAATTATACATATTATCTATTACAAAATTTTTTAAAGGAGCAATATTTTATAAATATAAAAACCGTATATTACGACTTTTTTTTGTCAAGATACAGAATACAAATCATAGAAGCGATGCAGGTTGAAGGCCTTAATATAACTTTGTGATTTTTATGATAAGCAAATTATAGTAGAAACGCACAAATAATCATTTTACGACACAAAAATGCATTTCAAACCTAAGACTTGTATTGACTTCCTTAGAATGAATTACGTATATTTTTAGTTTAACAATGCTTGCTAAAATATTATTACAAATCAAGTGCAGTATATAGATGCAGGATTTAATACTTGATCCAATAACTAACAATTATTGATGATATGGTTAACTATGATCTAAAAGCGATTTCAATAATTCATAATGGTATAGGTAAATTGAAGTGGCAAACTTAATGTATAACACAATTCATTTGCGATTTCATAAGAACTAAAAGGAATTCGTTTGTACGCAAACCAAAATATTTTCCAAATGACATGCATGGGTAAAATTATAAGCCGGCTATTTTTGTTAAACATATTCGATCACATTATTTTCCCAAAATAATTAAGTGTGCTATAAAAATAGGTAAGATTAATTTTTAAATATTTTATTTAAATGTTTTTTTATGCGTAAAATAGAAGAAAAAATCATAGTTAAAGCTTAGAATGATCAAAAAACATACATAATAATATATATTAAATGACTTTACGTCGTTAAAATTTAGAAGATCAAAAAAAAAGATTATTTTTTAAATTGGCTCGTATCAGCATCAAAAATTAACAAAATCTTATTTTGTCAACTTAGAAACATTATAAAAGGTATATATTGATTTTTTTCAATAAAAAAATGCAAAATTTTCTGCTTATTTCGTCAAGATAAATAAAACTATAAAATTTTATCATTTTGATGTGTATGATACAGATTTTATATAGCCAGATTAAATGGGATCCGTGAGAGTTTTAGGCGAATTTATGTATGCAGTATATTCAAGATTTGCAATAACCTCATAATAAAATAAAATAAACATTTGAGCCCATCATTTTCTTATACATTAATATACAAAAATGCACTTTATATATATAACGGATACACATTCCTAGTTTTTAAAGGGTTTAGTCAGATCTATACAGTTATTTAAATCTGGGATTTGATCTTCTTATTTTAATTTTAACTGGAATTGTTTGAAATGCAATTTCTAAATGCTTTTTTTACATACAAAAACCAAAAGAAAATGAATAAAATTGCATAATTCATAACTTAAAATATAGTCTTGATTTATTGATAGACAAGAAAACTAAATTTTGATAAATTTCTTGTTAAAAAAATTTTTTTCCCAATATTCTATATTATTTAAGATTAGAAAGTGTTACAGAAATATTTTCCCGCCAATCAGGCTGCAATCTATTTATCAATCGGTTTTTCATGTAAAATTCTAGATAAAGTATCATAAACTAAAATTTTAAAAACAATAAATATATAGTAACAAAAAAAACCAATCTTATTATTCCAATAACAGTTTTTTTTAATGCAAATATAGTATTATCGATGGCAAATGACTAATTGAAAACAGAGATAATTTATATCAAACTGTATATATACACATATAATAAACAGAAGAAAAAAAATCGCAAATATACATACTATATTGAGATATACATGTATTATTTCATCTTTTTAAGAAAGTAAAATTATGGGGTTGAACAAAATGAATTAAAATTAGATTATATAATTGAATTCGATATATTAATAGTTTTCCATGTGACGGTGAATATTAATAATTTGTACAAATAAATTTATTTCTCATCTTTAAGGTGACATTTTGTGCCTTTTCACTTTCTTTGTAATTTTTTTCGCGTGCTTAAACAACTCTCATCATTGGGCTCTAGATAGTTGCAAGATTACTCTTCTATTACCCGTGGTAATATCCTAAATGTTTTTTTTCAACCTCGAGCTTATGTAAGCACATGTGTGGAGCTGGATTCCAAGTCGGTGGCAGAATCCTTTCTAATAATTTGTTAATGCTATAAAATTTATTATACTTAGTATAATTTAGCATTAAATTTATTTGAATATTAAATAAAAATTAGTCTGCTCATGTTTCCTGTGTATAAATAGTGTGAAATTTATATGTACAAATTAATGCTTAGAATTTTATTAGAAGTATGTATAAAATGAAAATGTTTTTACGTTTATATATAATTGAAGTATGATCGTCAGTAAAAAAAACTATAAAATTATAATATTCTAAATTATATGTTTATATATATTTTTTAGATGTTGACGCAAAATCAGAATGAGAATTAGCTTTTATCTAAAATACCATTATTTTTTTATGCTATAATATATAAAAAGTTTTCTTGGTAATTCTATTCTAATACGATGCTAACCTTTAGAATTGATTGATTTTAGTGTTTTTTTGATTATATTATAAAAAGAATACATAAATTTTATACTAAACAAAGCTAATCAACAAAAATGAAAATATTTTTATTGAAGATTAACAGAGTTTTCAAACAAAAAAGGTTCAAAGATGTAATAAAACAAAGTTTTGTGTGAATATTATAGATAAAAGAAAAAACCAATATTGTTATAAACATGTAAACGTTCTAGTTTTAACTACTAAATCATTACCATAAAGCTTAAATCTATTCATTTGTAATCTTACTTATATATAATAATAAAAATATCGCGGAATATACGATTATTAAAATCTTGAATATTCTTTATAGTCTAAATCCTATGTTTAAACGAAAAATTGTAACGCTATTTTTTTTTGTCAGACCAATGGTCTTTTATATTTATGTAGAAATCTTTGTTATATATATTAAACTCTCATATAAGCTATAGAGTATTTTTACTTTTTTACATTTTAATTCAGGGTTAAATTGATTTTTAATAATAAATTTAATTCTTTAATATCATCAACTGTGAAAAATTTAACTATTTACGTTAAAACATGATTTTTATGAAGGTAATTGAAACTACTTACATCCTAAATCTTATTTTATATAAATTTATAAATAAAAATACATGTTTAGATTTTCTATTTACAAATGTTTTTTTAGTATAAATGGAAATAAATGCATTCGAATAATGGACTTATCTAAAAAATTTAAATAAAATTTGATACTCTTTGCATTCAAAATTCTAAATCATGTTTTGTAATTCAAAAATAATTTATACGTATAAAGTATTTAGAAACCTAAAATGCCTACTTACTTTAAAAAATGTTATAAATTGAAAGTAAAATTTTGATACTTTGTGTACTTTTAGTATCCAAATATATTTATATCGTTTCTAAATTCTACAAAACGTTTTCAAAAACATATATATTGAATTTATTTTTGATACATAATATTGTAAATATTAAGAATCATACGACACAAGAGCAATAAAAAGTAACAAATAGATATTTATTCTAATAATTTCTGATATATGACGCTAAAATCGAATATATCATGGTATAATACAATTTAGTACTGCAACTAAGTTGATGTTTGTATGTGGTAATATTAGAATCTTAGAAATAACAAATAAAATAGAAAAATCTTATTTTAATTTAGATTAATATGCATATATTCATAAACATGATAAAATATTGCATATTTTATATATTTCAATATAATAAATCAAATTCTATGTTACTATGGCATATAAAACTAAACCGTAATTGTTACAGGATTACTATGTCATGTTAAGCATATAAATGCAGAAGAAAACAAGCGTTTTGTATGCAGTTTTATATTCCTTTTATATGAATATTTTTTACATTACACGAGATATGCTAAAAAAATTCTTAATTTATATTAGATTCTCTAAAAAATAGTATATTTTTATTTTTGTAAAACAATTTGACCACTTAAATGATGATGGTTTAAAATATTTTTATCCAATAATGATTCAAATGTGTATCTTCGGTTATTATTTTTATTGCTAGATAATTATTTTAAGACCTTAATACCCTTTTATTTACGCTACACTTAATATCATTCTTTTCGCATACCAGGAAGTTGATTAAAAGAACTATTTTGTGTTTAAATATACTTCGGTGCTTTATATTGAGGAAAATATATATGAGTGATGATTTATTTTTCGGGTTTTATATATTATACAATATTTATTTTTAAGATATGTATTCATTTTTTATATATTTCGTTTATTGTGATTCTTATTGTTATTATTTAAATTCTAATTGCTTGATCTGTTATTTATGTTAGGTTTAACATAAAATATTTGAATTAGAATATACGTTGCTTTCAAATTATTTTAAATCAAATCATCAAATATTTTTTTAACCACTGTAATTAAAAGGAATGCAGAAAAGTACAAGAGGCGAGATTTCAGATAAAATAGTCTGAAGATTGTCATAAAACGGACATTAGAACCTTAAATCAAATATATAATGTTTTGAACACTCAAAACAAGTCTTATATCACGCACGAAGTAATAGGAAAATAGATAGCTCTAATATTGATCATCGGATATAAGAGTTTTAAATTTAGATGCGTAAAAGATTCCAATGATAGCCATAAGTTTTTTGTAGGATTTATTTCTGACTAATAGGTTATTTTAATTTTTAAAAAGGCATGAGAACAAAATAATTGACATATATTTTTCTTGAAGATAATGATGAACACAACGAATAGAACTTAGATTATTAGAGAAAGAGAAGCAATATATACGATGTATAAGATAAGTATAAACTATAACAATATGCATATATCGGAAAGATTCGAACAAACATACATAGCTCATTATAGAACCATACAAAAAGAATTGTTTACTTTCCAAGAACTAAGAAAATCTGATATGCTAAAATGTCTGGACCTTAATATAGCTATATAAGGTTTGCAATGATGGCATAATCAATTGCATACATATATGTGTGTGTTATTTTTAGCTTATCAAAAATTCATCAGAAAAATCTACTATTATCAATTTACGATTTCTGTACATGAAATTGAATATTAAAATTGAAAGAAGCCAAAGTATGAAGAAAACCATTCACAAGATTTAGAAATATATTGAAAAGGTAAGAAAATTTAATTAAGATTAAATACAAAGAAAAGTTGTGAGGTCTTCCAATATGATAATGGTTAAAATAAACTTTTTACACGATGCAAAAAATCGAGATGAAATAAGTGAATCGCATATTAAACGTTTATCTAAACATCTATATGGTAGCAACAAAATTTTAGTTCTAAGTAAACAAAATCTGAAAATTGTATATTCGCACTGTATTAACTCAACTATAATAAAAGCAGACATAAATATCGATTCGGAAATTAGGGCTTGAATGTCTTGGTATATGTCAAAAATCGGCAGATAAATAGAAGCACAGCGAAATCAAATCACAATAAACATGTGTGAAATTATCTTTATCCAATATAGAGTTCTTCAACAGGGTAAAAAAACACCAAAGCATATGATACCGAATAAAACAAAATTTTCAGAAATTAAAATAGAAAACCATTGATCAACATCCCGTGCTTTATGTAATAGCTTCAACCATTGACATTAAAAATATAATGAATTCTTTCTATTCTTGCATAAATTATCAGAATTCAAAAAAATATATAATTAATGCTAAATAAGATATTTTCTACATATTAAAATATACGGCCATATCATTTCAGCGTATCTTGCCATTTTCTGGTAAATTTTGAATATTTTATGAATTTCTTATTTTATATCCTTCAAAATTATACAATCCTCTAAGTCAAGTGCCATCATGAACGCATACTTAATGGCGAGTACAACCTAAAAAAACCAAATCCGACGAATAAAGCATAAAAGATGCGTATTTGTTTATTTGAAAGTCTTATAAAATGTATATTTTGGCTATCCAACCCAAAACATCTAAGATATGAATACAGAATTTGGCCTGTTTAGATGATCTTTTTATTTCACATCTAATCTCTATGATTTGATTTTTAATTTACTAAAAATTCACTGTCATAAAAGATGTAATAATCGTGTAGGAACTAGTTGGCGCTGAGATTTATTGTGGAATAAAAAAGAATTGATTTTATATGACTAAACCGATGCCTCTACATCATAAAATATAACTTTTGACGTATATTAGAATAGAATAACATTGATTATGACTTTTTATGCTAAAAAGAAAAGAGACCCGTACTAGGTTTAGATATATTACTTTCTAATTTACAAGTGCCGCATAAAAATGATATCTTGCGTAAAAAATTATAAGTGAACAAAAAGAACCTTAGCTATCATATAGAGTACTCATACTTAAGAGGATTGATGCCAAACACAAAGAATTGGGATTGATAAAAACGCTCAATCTATAACATTTTAGCGTTGAAGACGTCGGAGAAAAGGTCAAATAATGCATGTTTAATGTATAAAATACGACAGTTACTGTGGCTTTTTTAAGCTTTTAATATTACTAAACATAACAAATCCAGGACAAAATTTTTTAATAATTGAAAATTTAAAGCCTATGTAAAACACACATAGCGAAATAATAATTAAAAAATCCAAAAATTGATGATTTGGATTTTTCTATATATGAAAGAAAGTAAAAAATTAATATTTACCTATATGTTTATATTTTATCGGTAAAATTACAATATGAAAAATTGGGATATTATTAATATTAAACATTTTAATTCATTAAAATCTGATAATTGCGATTATAATTTGTAAATTCAAATATAATTACAACGTGAATGTTTTCTTAATATTGATTAAAATATATTTTTTATTAGATATCTTATAAAATAGAATGAAATATTAAATTTGAAGAGATATATAAACAGTTTTGTAATATGCTCATATATTTTAATGTATGTTTATATGTATATTATATTATAAATGATGATATTTAACAGATACATGATCAACCAGACATTTTCCTGTACGGTAATTATATAACATTGATCACATTCACAGAAAAGGGAATAAGAATATAGACTATATGAATAGTTTTGAATTTGTGAGCTAAGATAATATGACCCTTTTGGCTAGGAAACTCTCCTTTATGGGCAAATCTAGAACTTGAATATTGTCTTACTTTATCAATTGGTATAAGGAGGTTAAAAAATACCACTAGTCATATATTAATGAGTTGAAAATATAAAATCAAGCAAAAACATAACACAAGCGATAGAATTGAGAAATTATATGGCACAAAAAAATCTTGAGAGAAGAAGATGTATCGAGGATGATTGTAAATGTATTGGTATGTAGTGGAATATCAGCTACGTTTATTGTCTTAAGCAATCATGATTTTTTGCTTAGCTTGATCAAAAATAAAAAGCAATACATAAATAAACCTATAAAAAAAATATAATTGCTAATAAAGACATCTGCCAAGCTTGAATAAGAGTCATTTTTTGACGCGTGAGGTAACACGAGACAATCCTTAACAGAATTATAATTAAACTTTTCTTTACAGTAAATATATTCTAATATTAGTGTTTTCATAAAATTTTGCATAACTTGTATTATTATTGTTTTAATATGCTTCTCAATTTCATCAAAGTGTTTGACAAAACATAAGTAATCCATTTTAATTGCCGATATATTCAAATAAGTTATAATAATATTATTTTAAAATTTTAAAATCATCTGCGAAAAAAAAAGCTTTATTTTCTTGTTCAATAACCGATAAAATAAAAATATTACATATTTTTGCAAAAAAACAAATTTGTCTATATGGAATATGTTAAGGAGCTAAAAATCCCGGACGAAGTAGAAGCATACATGCAAGCTCAAACACTCTGCAAGACACTTGAACTCATCTCATTTGAGAGAAGAAGAGCAGTTGATGAAGATAGAAAGGGGAACACTCTGACTACGTCTCAATAGATAAAATCGATAAAAAGAAAATTAACCCATAAACAAATATTCTGTCTATATGGTCATATTACAATCATTTTAGTCTGCTTTCTTTTGCTTATAAAACCCTCAGCAGGAAGAGCAAAAGAAAGAGAATCAGTCAAGTTTTTTTCTAAAATTTAAAACGTAATTAAAAATACCTTTTTGTTCTATTTGATATATTTGTTATCTTTAATATACATTTTAAAATGACACAATGTCCATACAAGATAATCTATTTTTTGTTAAAAAATAATAAAATATGTCTGAATGCTTTTCAACAAATTTTTATAAAATAAACTGTGCATATACGAAGAGATAGAAATATTGATATTATTTTTAAAATAATTGCATATGTTACGACCGTGCATTTTTAGAATAACAGTTATAGCATGTTAAAACAATTTTACATCCCTTATAAAAAATATATGACAATTGATATATATGCGAATAAATAAGCGTTTATATTATCTTTAAACATTTATAGATATATTTTCGCAAATAAGATTTACTAAAATGCTATATCCCTGATTTTATATGTTACGTAGTGATAAAGAGTTATGACCCATTTCAAATGATATAAATAAACAAATATCTTCATATGCTAACTTTAATACAAACAATAAAACATAATTTGAATATAATATTATACTTAAGTGCATGATTAGTTAGCTTCGTACTATTCACTTCTTTTTACATTGAAAAATCACTTATATTGAATCTTTAGATATGGTATGATTGTCTCAAATATACATTACATATATAAAAATAATATTTACGATATAATAAACATTAAAAAAATATATTGTTCTGACACAGTTTTCTTGGTAATAATAAAAGAATTGCGAAAACGTTTAATAAAGCTTAAATCTCATGTAGCCTTTTTTATGTTTGCCCAAAAAAAACCTTTTATTCCACTCTTACATTTAACCACTCCATATCATGGTAATAATAAAAAAAGGTATGTAAATAGAGCATATTTAATTTTTTCGTACTGTCAAATTTGCCAGAAAAAAATATAAATATTTAAGCTACAGTTTATTTTCTACGACTTGGAGTAAAAATTGATATGCTAACATAATTTTATAAAATTCTGAATTAGATAAACATAACGATTATGCTTCAATTGATATAAATTTGCGAAATTTTTACTGAAAATTAACAAAAAAACAAACTATATTTTTTATTTTTAATTTACATTGAGAAAACTATGCAAAACGATTATTGCAATAAATTTATTTGGAAAACATATATCAGTAATAACAGATAGTTTACGGATTAATTCTATATAATCTTAAGATTCGATTTTTGAGCCGTAAAATAATTAAATGGTGGTAAATCTGCATTAATATTTCTCTCGGTGCATTTAAACAATAGAATTGAAGCCATTTCAGAGTGTAGTATAATTAAGATTTTACGCATTAAAAAATTGAAAGCCGTTTACTAGAAATAAGGAATAGTAAGGTTAGCATGGGCACTGAGAAAAAAATGAATTCCGACACTCAAATATACAACCCTAAGGACGATTATACATATAGAATATTTCAAACGGAGTCGATAAGAGTGTAATAATATATCAGGTATAAAAAAATAGGCTTAAAGGTTTTGATTTACCAATAGAAACAGAAACATCTATAAAAAATCATTTTAATCGATATATTTCATATTATCGAAAATTTCTGCATGATCTGATATCCTATAATAGAGAATACCAGTAAAAAAACGGTTATTTCGTGTATAAATATGGAAATTCATAGTAAAAAAAATAAGAAATAATAATAGGAAGTATATAAAAAATTGCTATAAATAAATAGTAGTATTTCTTATATAAAATTAAAACGAGTATAAGCTTTTTTGTATTAGTACATATGTTTGTATTTATCGAAATATTTATCTATAATAATAATAGCTGGATATAAAGAAAACCACCCAATACATTTTAAAGTGTGTGAAAACATGGAGAATTAGTTTTAGTCGAAAAATACACAGAAAAATTTATTTATTATCAAAAATTAATTTGAAATTTAAAAAAAAGATTCATAATTACAAAAATTAAAACAATTTATTATATTTATAAACAAAACCATCTCATTATATAAAATATAAAACAACAAATAATATAATCTTAAAAAAATGGTAAAAAGATCCACAAAACTTAGTATATAGACAGCCATAAATATCTCATAACGTGATTTTTATAAAAAATATCCTTGGATTATAAACAAGGCTATTTCTATGGTTATGATTTTAAATATAACGTGGAATTCACATAAAAAATACTCTAAATTTTTAATACGAAAGTTTCATAACGTGCTTATAGGTCTAGCACTAACAAAAATAAATATAAAGTTGCAGCAAAATTTTTAATATGCACAGCCTGAATATTAAACAGATTCAAATTACTTAAAAACGTAGTTTGGGCATTATATAACAACAATAGAAACATTAAAAAATAATTAACTATGTAAGAATTCTGTATAATTGCAAATAAAAGATTATATGTTTTTTCACAAATCTAAACACTAATTACACATAGTAAATACACATATATCAAATATACACATACTTCTTTTAATTACTCAAATTCTTTATGGTAAATTTATAGTGAAAAAACGTGTATATTTTTCATATTGCTATAATCATATTTACCAGAGTCAAAAAAAGCTTCTTTCAATACATTTATAATGTTATGCATTATTTTTTGTTTTATTTAATCATATTTTGATGTATACAAATACTATCCAGATCCCTCAGAGTCAGTCTAATATTATATTTGCCAAATTGAATAATATTTTATTGAAGAACCCAAAAACAATTTCTATAATATCTGCAAATCAAATTAAAAAAATTTATATTTTTTTAACATCATGTATTTCACAATTGTGCAAAGAAAACGACTTTGTATTCGTACACAGCTTTTTAGATATGGAAGCAACGATAATGCTAAGTTAAATGTGGTGTAAATTTTGTTTCTTAGTATCGTTAATCACTCTAACACAATTAAATCAAATTTCAGCTAAATTTATTTCTATATAAGTTAGCTGCAGGTCTATCTATCATTGTTGATTTTCTAAGTTCGACTAGAAGATTCGACGTATTTTACTATATGGGTCTATATTTATGCTATTGCCTATTATGCTGCTTAAAGAATATATGTACACATTTTTATGCATTAAACATCTATATGTATAAAAAACATCATCAAAATAGATTGAATTTTTGTACTGTAAATTTAGCCTTAAGTTATAATAATATAAAATGATATAATGACATTATATGTTCATCTTTTATAAGAGACAGTTAATATATCATTATTGACTCAATTATTATGAAAATCAGTCGAGTCACTTATTATAATTCTAAATAGAATTAGCCGTGAACATAAATAATACAAAAATAATAAATTGAATTCGGCTTTTATGGTTGCTTATATAAATTATATTATACACAATATAGATTTAATTGCCAAAGGTTATTATATTTTATCTATCATGTTATAGTTTGTTATATCCTGATATGTTAAAAACATATTGAGATCAATTAAAAATTATAGACCCGTAATTTTAATTTTTATGGCCCATACAATTTATATCTCTTTAATGAAACTAGAATTTAAAAATCAGACCAGAAATTATAAGAGATAATTATGAATTAGGTTTCGATTTATTTTAATTGTAAAATAAAAGATAAAGATATTAGTATATAAAGTACATCTTTACATTTTGAAATTTCGAACTAACGTTACATTTAAAATGTAATTCTAATGTAGCTTTGAAAGAAGTTAAATATTTCTGTTCAATGACGAACGAGAACTTACTATATTTTATGATAATTCCAATGATTTTAGCTCAAAAATATATGTTTTAACGTTGAAATAAGCACATTCAGCAGCTGTTTTTTAAATAAAAATAGATAAATTATTAGTTATGTCACTATGAATTATTTTTATTGTTTTTTTTCTACTACTTTATACCATTACAGATTTTAAAATTTTCAAATTTATAGGATTATCAATAAAACCAATCTAATTCTTTTAGATTCATCCATATAAAAACGCTGTTGGAAACAAATAAACCATTAATGAAGTTCGTGGTTTACATATACAGGCTAATCAAATCCGTAATCGTTCTATATGATTTTATTTTATTATTAAGAATTTTTAGATAATTCTAAACTTAATCTTTGACCAAAATATCATTTTTTTCTCTTAGCTCTGGTATAATTATTTTATAGTGTAAATTTAAATTAATATTATATGAATTCACATTATAAACTCAATATTTACATCATAGATAAATAAAAGATAAATATGTTCTCACGTTTTGTAGTTTAAAATATTATATTTTGAAGAAAATTTTATGCTTAGTTGAATATATTTGATAAAAAAATCATAGTGAAGATATATGCACAAAGAAAAGTATCAACCCATTAAATTTAACATAATATGTGCGAAAAACGCATAACTAAACATCATTAAAATTGTAAAGATTGGTAACATAAATATTTTATAAATAGAAAGAAAAAAATCAAAAATAGTTTATATTTGTAAGTAATATTAGGACATCAAGATGCATTAAATTTATAATAAAAAATACTTACCATAATTTCAAAACTTATACAGTTTGATGAAACAAGTAATATTTAAATTAAAATTTAAGTAAAAGTAACGTCATTTAATGTGTTACAAAAGAAATGAATTATCTAAAAACACATACTAACTTATTTACTAAAAAAACTATCAAATGCAAAAGCAAATACATTAAAGGTTTCAAAAATACACTGGTTGTCAGTAAAAAACTAAAATTTGATTGAAAACGTTATAATATTTTTAAAGCATTCAAAAACAATAAATCTGGTCTTAATATATAAATGCTGGTATATTTTCCTATGATATGAATTATTGTTTGGTCTTTAAATAGCTCGGATATTCTAATTTATTTTGGCACAGTAAACGAAAAATTTAGTTATAGGATATCTGAAAATAAAACAATTTTTGTATGATACTTATCTATTTGAGCATCATAAGTTGAAATAAAACTACGAAAAGATGTACAAAAAAATTTAAATCCTTTAATAATATTACTAAGCCACATTTAGTCTATAAAAAACTCTAAAAATTATTTTAGGAATTTTCCACTGCTACATAGGAAATCATATTATTATAAAACAGATCTCTAAAAACTAATGTGAAACGAAAATAGCATAAATACCATCTTCAATTTTTGTTATACTAAAAAGAATGTTCGTCATCTATGTAGCTTATACATTCATTTTGATGATATGTGATTCTATATAAAACAACTCATTGTAACACATAAATTTTTTTAAATTTTTTCACATATGATGATCATAAGCGAAATTTCGCATTTAAACAGGTTTTATCACTGCATTCTTAATATTTAAAACTTTGCAATTCGAAAAACAATGAGGTTTGTTTTATTTAGGTGATAGACTGCAACAAATGGTGTTGGATGCAGAATACATGAAATTCACAAAGAAGAAAATATTGTCTTTAATAGCAAAGAATTTTGTAAGATAGCCTTTCAGCACTAAAGTAAAGACATTTGGCATGATTTGTGATCTATTTTTTTTAGAATCATAAATAAAACCAAAACCAATCTTAACGGTATAATTTAAACACATTTTTTAGAAGCATGAAATTTAATCATAAACTACTATATAATCGTTTTGAACCTAGAACCAAAACCCTTTGTTTAAAATAAGTGTTTGAATAAAAAAAGTACTGGTATAAGAATCAACATATTTGCAGATAAAAAAAATAAATTTTATACTTTAAGCAGATAAAACTATATATAGATTATCTTATAGACTTTTTGTTCATAAAATGCATTATCAGATAAAAAGATACTCGGAACGGATGATGTAAATTTAAATAAGAGCGGTAATATGTAGGTGTAAAAAAATAAAATGATGCACTAATAAACGACTATTTTACCAAGTAAAGTAACTTTACACATTCGACATGAAACATTTTAGAAGACACAAAAATGAAGTTTCGTATATGCTAAAAGAAGCAAATTAATCAAAAAATTTTATGAATAATAATATAATATATTATTTACGCAGCCAGATATTATGTTGTTATAAAAAAGAAACAAAAAGCATTAATTATCATATTCTAGATAATACTTTATCCTCTAAAATATTCAAAATGTCAAGCCTACGAAGAATCATGATAAAAGTAGATAAATTGCAATTAGATGTAAAAAAAAGCTTGTTTATAACTATAAACGGAGACATAACGAATTTTTAATATAAATAAACTTTATACGGCAAGAAAAATAAATTTTATACTTTTTCAAAAAGGATTAGAAGAGACTGTTTACAAAAAAATAATGAACCAAACAGGCCAAAAAACGGATCACATACAATAAAACGATTTAAAATTACTGCTTTGAAAAAAATATCTTTGTCTACATTAAAAATAAAATTACAGTTGCATTAATAGAAAAATGACCTGAAATAAGAGATATCTTGTACATGTTGAATAGAGGCTAAAAAATGTGAGCATTAATAAATAAAAATGCCATCATTTGCAAATGTGGAACACGAACAGTACCATACGTCTTTAACATAGATTAGTGTGATTAGAAATACAAAATTCGTATAAAAGAGTTTGAATATCAATTTAAACATAATCACAAACAAAAGGAATAGGATATAAGAAACTTTCGATGACATCATTTTGCGAATTTAAGGGTAATATTAAGATTTTTAAGATGTCAAGGCGTAAAATAGTATCAGTTTTATAGCAATCTAAATCATTCCGAAGTTTTACTTATATAATATTAAATATCTAAAATTCAAATTAACCATTAATGCTAAAAATTTTATTTATAATCAACAATAAATACGTTAGATCGCATAAAATGTTGATAAGACAATATATACGAATGAAAATAACTAAATAACAATAATAAAATATTCCAAATTTAAAGTATTATTTATTTAGTATATAATTTTATGTAAATTTAATCATATTTCAAAGAACATAGTTTTCAATTTTAATTATCTGTAATAGTAATAAATTAAAATAATTGAAATTGGATTAAAACGAAAAAAGTGTAAATAAAATTAAATTAAAAGTAAAACTCACTAAAATTCATTATATCCATATATTAATTATTAAATTATCGAAAAATTTTATATTTATTATACACATAGTAAATATTTACATTCGCAGCATCTTTTTATGTCGTTTAAATAACTTTCTTATTTCTTTTTATAAATAAAATTATGGGAAATGTAGTTTTAATAAATTCAAGTTTGATCAAATAAAATATTTCAAAAAAAAATACTTATTAATGATTGTTTTTATCCTTTTAAAAACTAGTATTTTGTTTTTATAATGTAGTTTTATTATTATTATTTTTTATAAACTAATTCATTTTTATATTTAAGGACTCTGAATGTATTTTTAATATATAAAAAAGGTTATTTGTTGTAAATAGCTTTAATATATATCTATGTCATTGACATAAGTTGGTAAAACACTTTCTATGGTCCAATTTTCTGTTCGATAAAGTTAAAGAAAATGTCAGTTGCTTGATTCATTTGGTTTTTATGCAAACCTTTTCTTTTTATATCAATTATTAATTATTCATATTTTTATATTATAAAAAAATTTTATAGAAATCGATAGCATGAAAATCAGCAAAAATAAAATAAATTAACAGCAAAGGATTTATTTAAAACTAAATGTTCATTATATTTATAATCACCTTGGGATTTAGAAAAACCTTTGAATTAATAGGTCTCGAAAGAAGGAGGGGCATTGAAGAAGACTTTGAGGAGGATAAGGAAGCTGAAAGTATCTATACGCTGTGCGTACAGAGAATCAAGCAAGCTGTTCCTGAGAACAAAAACTCAAATTACGACTATAAATATGGCCCATAAATAAAAAATTAACAATACAATAGCTTTCGATTATTACTGAAAGTTTTATTTCTTGTAGCCTTTATTACAATTCCATATCCAGCTATTTTATTGCCTAAACCAAATATTTCGAAATACATTAATGGTATATTTTTATAACAATCTAAAGTTTTTTTATTTAAACGTAAATATAAATTCAAAGGACATATGTAGATAAATTAGTTTCAGTTTATTAATTTCACGTTTTAGCATTTGAAAATATTTAATCTATATAATTTAAAGTTAACATGTAGACTATGCATTTTTCACGTTTGATCACAATATCTCGAGAACAAACACAATTCATTTTATACAAAAATTCCTGTAAATACAATTTTTAGCCAAGCCTATATTGTTCTATACATCAGTATTGTTTTTTTTTAAATTAAATATTTCTACATACACAATAGTGCTTTTTCGACATAACATCATACATCTTAAGATATATCTAATATTATGCGTTGCAACTAAGTTTCGGCCACCCTCAAGTATTTCAAATTGAACAGTATTTTACTTTAAAAATCAAAACCAAAGTCTAAATAGCTACTTTAATTAACTCATAGTTTTTTTTATTATTATAACATATATATATGTATCGTTGGTCATATAGAACTTCAATGTTTTTTATATTTCTTAATTAATTTAAGAGTATTTATATCAAATCAACACGATAGATAATAGCAATTATATACGCTTTAGATCCTCTTGATCGAATATATCAATATTTTAATGGGAAATTTGAGATGATTTAAATAAATTGATTAAAAAGTGTAATTGTATATGGAAAATTTTAGTGTGTGATTCAAATGCAATACATGTATCCTCAAATTGTTAGAATATAAATCTAAGATAGTTTGCAATTTTGTTTGTACAATATAATATTGTGAATCAAAAATATAATCTCATTCTATTTTCATAAAGATTTTTTATCATTTAAAGTGTTTTTAAAATGATTAAGCGATCATAAATGACAATTTTATATACTGAAAAGGCGAATAGTCATGATTTTTTATATTTGATAATTATTGCAAATAATTATTCTTCAAAAGGTGCCTTAAAAAATTCCAGTATATATTTTTCTACCGCATTTTTCGTGTATATGAATACTACAATAAATATTTGGTAGAAATACTATTGTCTACTCATTGATGAAAACGTGTAATTTACTTGTCATTAATAGAAAATATATGCTTAATATATAATTTAGAAGAAAAATATGAGCCATATAAATGGATTTTTTCCAGATTTCATCATAAATATTTGAAATTGGTTTTCTCTAAAATAATTTTATATGTTTATACCAATAAGTAATTTCTAAGTTTATGTAGTTGCCATGCAACTTTTTGAAATGCATAAATATTATTATTTATTAGAACACCATAAGAGCATAATTATGCAATTATGCACCAGATAGGCGTATAAAGTTACGACGTTTAAAAGGAAGTCAAAAATAACGTAAATATCCCCTATTAATAATTACATAATATATCGAGAAATTTGAATTTGCTACATTATGATCACAATAATTTCTGATTTCTCACTGTTAATTGCTGTAATTTTTTAGTGTAATTATTATAAAAATTCAAATGACATTAGTGTAAGCTAACAGCGCCAAATCAGTTTTTTATTAATAAGTAAATTTTATATATAAAGGGTATGAATATCTTATCAGCACTTTTCTGAAAATTTATATTTTAAACTTTGAATTATTGAAGTTGTATCAATATATTTGTACTAAAAATGGCTTTTAATAAAAATTTGCGTTTTATTCGGATTTTTTAAATAATATAAAAATGGTGTTGAATTTATCCGATCGGATTATATATATAAAAATAATAACATTTGGAATTGAAAAATATAAAATCCTCAATTTATGCATGTTATAAAACTACATCAAAGTAGCTTTTAAAAGTTCAAAAATCCACAAATTATGTATATTAACCATTATTTGTATGTATAACATACGTGGTATTTATAGATCAATTTTTGATTGGTATTATCATGAAAATAAGTTAATAAACATAGATAAATGTTTTTGAATGAATGAATGTATCTCAATATTTTTACAAGCTTCATTTTTCTTATTTTTTTGTTTATCTGTTTCTATATGATTTTTAAAAATATGTTTGTTCGTTTGTTTAGAACTATGACTCAGAATATATATTTGCTTATTTTATATATATATATTCATTCTTATTAGCTTATATTTAAATTAATTCTTCATTCATACATTTTATGCCTTTGATTGCACTTTCTGATACAAAATTTCTATAATAAGTAAAAATTTGCTTTTATTTATTATACATAGGCTAAATATCTTTTACGGATGATATTGTCGATTCTAACAAAGTCAATATTTTTTATAGAAATATATCTATATGTTTAAAGTGACGAAGTAGAAGCATTTTAATAAGCTATCACACTTCGCAAGACATTTGAACTCATCACATTGAAGAGAAGAAGAGCAGTTGATGAAGATATTTCAGAGAAAGTTGTCAAAGATGTAAAAAGGAGCTGTGTAATATTCCCGATGGGGTGACCATGTCATAATAGATCTAATTGTTTATAAGAAACTTAACTCATAAATTCTAAATAAGTATTTATAAAGTTATATATTATATCTGAAAAATTTCTTATATTCATTATACATATAATCTATTTTTCAAAAAATAAATAGCATGATTTTTATCCCAAGCTTCTTTTTTGATTGTTTTGAAATTTAAACATGTATTATTGTTTATATTCGATAAGGTACGTGAAGAAACTAGATATCACGAATCTGAATGAGGCATATATGAAAACCTTGTAATTGTGGAAAACATATGAATGGAAGATCTCGATTGATGGAGAGGCATTGCAGAATTTAGAGGGGAGAACATAACTTAAAGTGTAAATACGCCGTGGCGTCGGGAATCAAAAAGTTCTGCTCGAGAATAAATAAATTAAAACTATAAACTTAGCCCATATATAAAAAATAAACATTTTTTATGCTGGAAATGCAATATAATTATCTAGAATATGATGAATCATATGTAGTATGAGTGATCAAAAAGCTATTAACATTTAAATTGCAAGATTCATGGCGAAATAAATCTTTATTTGGATCTTCAAGCATTAATAAAACTGGCTTTTATGTTTCAAATTATCTTCTACACGTTTTGCTTCATCATTTTCTTAGTTTAAAAAAGTTGATCTACTATTTAGCTAAAATATCTGTTATATCATAATAATACCCATATTTTTCTACATTTCTTTATTTTACTGATCGAAAAGTTATGTTTTTTATTCTACACCATAACATAAATTTTAAAATATTGTTCAAAATTTGATCAGCATATTATATTTAAATGTTTTATACCCTTTTCAGATATTTATTGTGACTCTAATTCAAAGTAAAGCAATATCTTTCGGTTTTTTGTGATGTTTTCTTTCTTGTTTTCGAGCGATATACCATAATAAAGAAAATGTTGTGATTTTATAGTTTTTGTATAATTTTAGCCTTAATATAAGGCTGAGGATAATAATTATGGTTTCAAATACTCTCCTTCTACAGCATTTAAAAACATAAAACGGCTATTTAAATCCGCCCATCTATAAAAATCAGTACATACACCAGTTAACTGCCTCACTGAACAAAAGATTTACCTCTGATATACAGTTTTTAAGATGCCAAAAAAACAGACTCGTTATATAAAGAAAAAGCACGTGCTCTTATACTTTTTTTTACGTAGATACAGATTTTTTTGTATTAAAAAATAACAAGATTTTGATCAGATATAAAATCATATATGGAATGCTGAAAGTAGTCTGAAACTATATGGCTAAAGATTTTAATCTTGTAAGGTTTCAAATATACTTTTAATAGCAATTATAAGTTTTAATGTACAATAATTATATCATTATTGAAATTTTATGTTATGTATTGCGTAAATATTTTCATTTCATATTTAATAAATCATTAAACTCAATTTTTTGACTTTTTCATATAAAGAAAAAAAAATTTGCTGTTCATATGTTTATAATATCTTAAAACAGCAAAATAAAATTAGTGTATTTAATCGACTTTAAAAAAATAGAATTAAACTTATTATTATGAAAAATCACCATATACCTAACTGTGCGAAAATATTAATTACATTTGAAAATAAAATAAAAACCATAATATAATTATCGTTTCAGATACATAATTATATCATACACATTGAATTTAAAATTTTAAATATCAAAAAAGAATTCCTGTCTGCATAATTATGATGATAGCGAAAGTATACTCTTATGCTATATGAGTAAATTAAATATAACAATAGTACGTAAAATGTTTTTTTTAATGATATGTTAGAAAATAGAGCTTTATTTCATTCAATATTTTCTGTATTCGTATTGCTCTGAGGCAGATTTATCGAAAAAATTTTATGAATATATGAAAATCATCTAAAATCATAAGCACTAATAAAGATCGAAGGTTTTTATGTATTGCAATGATGCCTAAAAGATTCTTATAAAATAATACATGATCTAATTCCATTCCATCAAGGCGAAATTTTATCTATTTATACTTTATATAATCTGACATCACCGAATTACATCAGCTTTAGAGTTACAATACTATTTTATTTGCATCGAAATCATGCAATCTTTTTGTAGGAATATACTGATCACATTATAGTTTATACATATACACACACAAAGTATATGTAAAATTATATAAAACCAACATTTTTATCTTTCAATATTTGAATTGACATATATTTGAAATTTCTATGTAATTGATTGTCATTTATAGTTGCATAGATGGGATCATAAATTATAATATCTACAATTTCTCACATCAAGCAGGCTAATTTCCAAACAATTTTAGTTTTGCATCAACATATTGAATGGTTCACATGTAGAGTAGATATCCGCAAAATAAATATAGCGACTCTAAACAAATTTTCTACGTTTAAGAGTACATTTTATTTGTTATCTCTAAAATAATATTCAATGCCCACTTGAAAATCTTTCTTCTTCTAATGATTGATTTTATTTGTTCTTTCTTTGTCTATTTAGATAAGTAGCATTAAACACCTTTTTTTTGACTCTAGAATGGCCTTTCATTTGAAGACTTATATCTTTGAATGTGCGAAACAATAGAATTAATGTTTTCACCCGTTTATACTTATGTATTTTCCAATTTGTTAAAAATTCCGTAAATGTTGTAACAAAATAAAAAATAATGAAATAGTTATATCAAATGCGATTCTCATTTTTTTTCATTTATTAATACACATAAATAAATCATTAGAGGTCACTAATTGTTCATTAGATACAAGGCACCCTCATAAAATATACGAAATAAAGTAGTATACATTATGACATAATTCGAATATAATTGTCTTTACTTATTTATATCAAAATTTACATATATGTAAGTTTTATTTTAATGCATGATCATATGCTGAGAAATTATGTGTGTGTCTATTTCATGTAAATTATTTTTATTTCTGCGCTTATATGTAGTTGTAAATAAGCTATATTAGTATCAAGAGAATTCTTAGAATATTAAAAGGTTTTTACGGCCTAAAAAAAATAACCCGAAGTCATAGTTCATATAAATTCAATTCTAAATTTTATGTAAGATATTTATTAGTTACAATAATTTGAGAATGTGGATATACTTATACTAAAGGCTATTTATACTACCAAATACATAGTAAACATATGTATAGTTTTCATGCTAAGATTTTGCAAAAAATAAACAAAAAATACATTTTCAGTAATTAAAAACAGTGAAATAACTTTTCTCATTTATAGAAAATATATAGTTAAGCATACTTATAAATACAAGATTAAAATATTGTTTTGTATATGTTCATGATTTGCTAATTTCAATGTATACCTTGAAATATAAATGAATCTCCAAAAAAATGTATATAAAAAACATAAATTAGATAAACATTCTTAAACTTTGTAATGTATTTTTATTTAAAAAAATATCGTATTATTTTTGATGCAAGATAAAGAATATATTATCCTATATCTTATAGAATACTTAGTAATATTTTTGAGAATTGTTTAAAAATTTTAACAGCCTTAAGATAATTTTAGCCCACGAAGTGAATTTAATGATAACGCATGAAAAATTTAGATTACATCTTTTTTTTTACTTTAAAAACTATCTTTAAAAAATTAGCAAGTAAAACAAGCGAATTAAATATAAAAAAGTTTCTTTTTTATTAAGATTTAACGAATATTTGAAAAGCATTATATCCTGAAATCGAATAAAATAATAAGTTTAAAATATATATGCATAGTTTTTTATTTTACTTAATATAAAACAATTTAAGAAGAGAAATTTTTGGCTTTAAACATACATATTATATAACCATATGTCGCCTTGAGTTTATATTTTATCGAAATCCGACATTAACAACATCAAACACAAACAATGCACAATATAATCTATAAAAATTACAAAGACACACGGAAATCTTGAAGTCTCATAGCAAGTTCTGTTCATTTATGTATAAATTCTCGTATCTAACCATATTCTATATAGAAAGAATTGTATATCATATTTAATGATAACATCATTAATCTAGATAAAAAGATCAAAAATCGATTCAAAAAAATAAAAAATATTGCTGAAAATACATTTTTAGATAGATATGTTTTTATGATTTTTCATTTGTGATTCCAAGTTTTAGAGTCAATAAACTACATAAATTTCAAATATTTATCGTGAAATTTATTTTTGACCTTAAAAATTCGACGAATTATTTAAAAATGTATACTAAAAATTATCAATTAGATGGCTTTTTGCATAAATGCATAACAAGATTAATATGTTAACTGTAGTAAAGCAACTTTAAAAAAAATAGCTTGTTTTATATTTTTTTATTCTATACTATTGTCTGCTTTTAAATAAGTAGAATAAGAAGACAAGTTTTTCTTACTTTAAAATTATATAAATATACTCGAAAAATTGTTTCTGACATATAAAGGGTACTATGGTGTTAAATGTTCACTAAATAAAACCATTTTACATAATCTTACTATCAATAAAACCATTCCACAATGTGATAATTATAATCGCAATAAAAATTATTTACATAATCTTACTATCAATAAAACCATTCCACAATATGATAATTATAATCGCAATAAAAATTATTTACATAATGAAGATTATAATGCCAATAAAATTATTACAAATAAAGCCGACCTAATTTTTTGAAATTCCAACTTATTATTTATTGCTATTGTTAGTAAGTTTTGTTTTATTTTTAATAATCGAAGTGCAATATAAAATATGGAAATAGATCAATATGTTATAATTTTGGCTATAATAAAAGAAAGGAAACTTATATACCGAAGAAAAATTCACACCATTCGCATATATTACTTATAGAAACATTTATTATTTTGTAGATTCATTTTGAATTTTTATTTCACATGTAAAATTTCATATTTATATATATGATTGACTAAACTAGACTAAAAAGAGATAAATTGCATCAAATAGCAATTATTTGTTATATAAGATATTTTTTGAAAAATCTTACATGTTAAAAAGAAACGGTTTCTAAATTTTCTTTTATTGAAGGTGTATATGATGTATAGTTTTTAATGTGAAAATATAATTCTAAGACACGTCAAAATTACAATAAATTAACTTCAACCAAGTAAAAATTTTAAATCTATTTAAATTGAATTCGATACAGATAAAATCAAACAAAAAAGATCTAAATATGCAAATTAGAAATTTTATAGTCTGAAAATTTATCCATTTGCAACCTTTTTAGTGAAAAATACAACATTCTTTTGTATCTTAAAAGAATTCAGGATATAATATATGTTTAAAGGCATGAAGAATATACATCAACATATATTTTTATCTAATATTTTATATGCAGAATAAATTAATTAGATCCAAAGTTGTTAATAATTTCTACAAATGAGCCAGTATTTTTTGTGTTTTGGCAAAAAAATATATATTTAGTAGCATCATTTATATAATAGGCAAATATTTGAATAAAAGGTTATCTAGGTATGTTTTTTTATTAGAATTCGTGATGCTTCATTATTCTTATGTATTAAATCTATCAATAAATATTAAAATATTATAAAAAAATTGATTATTCAGTGCATTATATCTATGAAAATAAATGGTATCTATCAAAAGATGTAGGTATATTTTAACATATAACATAAAATCTATTGTTTTATTTCACTGTATTATCTAACCAGGAAAACCATAAATTAAGCATTAAACACAAATGTATATATAGATTTAGTCTTCATGTATAATTTTAGAATAAATATTTTAATATTATATTTTACAAATAATTTTTTAAGCATAATCATAGTTCCAAGCTTATTATAATACTCAAGGACACAACTTACATGCTAGTATAGATCCACTGCAGAAAAAAAATTTATTTATAAATCGTAAAATTTACTAATATGTTATTTTAAGATATTTTAACAATATTTTTATGGTATAGATCCACATTTCTTTGTATTTTTAAGATATAAAATGCTATTTATTCAATCTTTTTCTATCTAATATTTATAAATCTCTAGATTTATAAGCCATGTCTCAAATATATCAGTAAAAAAAATTTGGCTTTTTTTACGAAATTTGCATTGATTTTTACAATGATTTATTTTCCGTATGATTTAATAACATAATACATTCTTTTTTCATGTCTTAATAATAATATCAGCGTTAGACTGCATTTAAAGTGTTCGATTGCATCTGGTCTATCAATAATAGATTTCCATAAATTAAGACACATAATTTATTCTAGTGAAATCAAATAGTATTACAGCCAAATAATTCGCGATCTTAAACAATTCATTTTGATTAAAAAATAATATTTCAAGCTGTTTTTTAATATTATTGTATGAGGGATATTTATATTAGGTTTTTATAAATACTGCGCAAAGGACATCTTATAGTCAGCAGTTTGTTTTAAAATAACGTTAAATAGAAAATTCGCAAAAAATTGGTTTCTGTTCAGTACTCACATACAGCAAACGTATAATATATGCTTAATATATAGAGTTTATATACACGCGTTTTTATTATGAGTTAATAATGAGGAATCAAAATATTTACAGTATCTTGTAACTTTTACATATAAATCGAGTTAGAGTTTAGACGAATCCATTTTAAAACCTAACTTTTATAAGTCTAAAGAAGAAGAATAAACAACTGAAATAGAATGGAACACATATATAATTTTCGCATTATATGAATATTTTTGATACTATGACAGCAAATAAAATATACTGAATATTTGGATTAATCCAAAAAATTGAAAATTTTTATATTTAAACGCTGATAAGAAATCTTTATATTTTTTTCTAGAATTAGAATTTTAATTCATAGATATAAGTTACGTTGTCTCAATAGGATACTGAGTTGATAAATGTTTTAAATCGCTTCGTGAAATAGCTAGAATGTGTATAATATAAAGTATGTATACAAATACAGCAGTAAAAATTACAAACGATCTTATACATTTAATAGTACCCAAAAATCGCTTTTATTTATAAATTTATATTTCTAATCCCTTTTTACAACGATTGCAATCATAAATTATTTTGAAAACAAAACCAAACAGATAAAATGATAGAAACAGAAATAATAAGCTGACATCGCTGCAATGATCCTAAAGAAAACCTGGAAACTAGAGTATATTTTATAGAAATTAGACAACAATCAACTATAAATTACTGTTATATCATAATAAGAGTTTGGAGATCATGCTTAGCTCGCAACTTTTGAAGTAGCGAGTATAAAAATTGGCTTAGGTTTAGCTTAATTTGTGTCAAAAAGAACTTAAGCTACAATAAAGGCTATTTGGGGAGTATTAGTAAGGTTACGTATATACAGACAGATTAGAAGATCAGGAATGAATGAATGAATACAACATTTTAGAATTGGTCATAAATTAATATCCAGATTTTTTACATCATAACAGAAAGACAATTCGCACAATAACAATCATAAATAAAGCTTATGAATACCCACTGCATGATATAAACGGCGAAATTAAAATATCGGGTAATTCTGAGTATAATAAAAGTTGAAATTCATGTAGCTATCTTGAAATAATCACAATTGAAAAATTCTTCTAATATTTAATAAAAAAACATATCGATATACGCGCCATATACATGTGTTTTTTTGTTGACCTTAAATTAATAAAATTTGATTTTAAATATGTGATCGACCGGTATGATTTCTGTTAATCCAATCTATTTTAGGATATATTCATTTAACGACTATTTTTAGATAATAATTACGACAGAATAAAAATTGTCAGTGTCCAGTGTCAAAACTATGTAAAAATCAATTTTTATCTCTAATTTCGTTTTAATAGAAATATTTGGATACGTATTAAATTATTAAACCTACGAAGTGAATATTAAAAAAATATAAATAAATTCATGGTGACAAATTAGAATAGACAAGGGTTTATAATTTTGTCTATGATTGCACTAAAATATTAAATTGTCTATCCTATTCCAGAAAAAAGTTTAGATGCGAAGATTTAATGCTTCCTTTTCCATATAAATGTACGTCAAAATACGATAAGAAATGTATTTATAAAAATTATACATATGGCAATAACTTATGATTGAGAATATTGTTATTGAAATCATTTTGTTTATCTATTTAAAATTAACTTTGATCCATATAATAAAATAATTTTATAAATAAATTATTGGATTAAATATTTTAATGGCATTTTACATGCATAATTTTTCATCTTTTTATAAAAAAGCCATTTAATATTATTTAGAAAGTAAAAATTGATTATTCAAGATGCCATTATACGAAAACAAACCATTAAATTTCCCATTGAAAAGAAAATAAATTTTATAATAGATTATAATAAAATAGAAATAAAGTATTTTTTAATAAATATGCCCACTTGATATAGATACTGCCTCTTGTAAGTCATATTTTAAAAGAAATTTATATATTTTTAATATTTATTAATCCGCTTATATATAAGATAGATCTACCTATTCATATGCGATGAAGTGAATTTGAAATTAAGATTTAAATATATAAAATGTCCATCAATTTATATCAAACTTTTCTCGATTTTCATTCGGCTCATATACGCATATGTGAATTTTTTAATGTAAAATTTATTCGATTGAATTAGTTTAGTTGAAGGCTGAAGAAAGATCAAGGCATGAAAAATATATTATAGGGTGTTAATACACTAATATACCATCTTAATGATTTTAACTATAGAATCAACGGGATTTTTCACACATAGATAGAAAAAAGGTTTAGTTGCAATTTTTTCTACATATTAACTCTTATTAACCAAATCAAGAGATTAATATATAATATTGGTTATATTTTTAATACTCTTGAATCTGGTATTTTAAGGAAAGGATTTCAAAATCCATACATATTATTAATAACGAATTTTGTAAAACTTAAGTTTTAGATGACATTCTCTTATTTTTACTGTTCTTCATTTATAGATTGCAAAATATTTTTTCGATTTAAAATAGATGCTTGATCAAAGAAAATTCAATACTAGCCACTGAAATATGTTTTAAATTACCGGCAAATAAGTAAATGAATATATATGAGAAGTTCATTGTCAAGTTTATAAAACTAATATTAACGGAAAACTACTGTGAATATTAGATATTTTTAGGACAATGTTAGGTTTTTAGATCATATGTCATTTTCTATTGTAAAAATATTTAAAGACCACCTTTAATCCACACATCATATATAATTTACAATTAATGCCCTATTAGTTAACCACATATATGATGACCGAAAATATGGAAATAGAAAATTTACATTAATATGATTTAAAGTAGCATAACTAAGTCATGAAAAAAGATATAAAGCAGTAGATAGAATAAATTATATATAACCAAAGTTTTATATAAACTGAAAGAAAACAATATAAACTTGTTAATAATATTGTTATTTTGCATTTATAGTGTCTAACTAACTCTAGAATCGAGGTTTGATTTGTTTTTAGTGCACAGAAAGTGTGGTTCGTATATTTTTTCAACAAATAGAAACGCAAAAAATATATATAAAATTATTAATGTGAATAGAACTAAAATTGACACATGAGCAAATATTATACTATAAGATACATTTTATATGGCATAAGAAATATATTTATACCGGTATATAAGTATAAGATAGTGGTTTACCAATAGAATTTAAAATAAAGCATACCTGCACATCGATCGAAGAAAATTATTTTATTAAGTGATAGTACAGCAAATTACTTATGGTGAACAAATTTTGAATATTCATGATCCGCCCCTGTTATATTTCGATATTATGATTATTTTACGATAACATACTAATAAAATTTAAAATTTTTGTATAATCATAAATATAATTGAATATTGGAATTAGTATGCAAAATATTGCAAGTTTACACATGCAGGTTCTAAATAGCAATCTGTCTAATACTATGAACTAATTACTTTTTTTTATAAAAAAGAGAAAGTACAAGCATTTTAAAAAATATATAAAGAAATCTTACTACAGACATATCCTCAATAACTATAATATCATGGAAATTTTTAAGTCATACGTGAAATTTTTTTTAGAATTAGTCATAAGAATAGCACAATGGAGTTCATGTTGTATTCAACATATATATACACTGCGGAAACAAGCTAAATCTTTGAATTCCCGGTTTTCTTTTTATATTTCTAAAGCTATATTTTACACATATTTATATACTATATTTTTCAATTATTTTCATTTTCGTTTGATATGTGCCAATTATGCATATATAAAACAGCAAAAAAAAATCCGAGACTAATTGAAGCCTTAATATGATTTTTATAGGCCCATCAAATGGTTTAGATTCATTCATCCTATTTTTATTTACAATTTAAAATTAAAAAACTTGGAAATTATTTTTGATATGTCGAATAAATGAAAGTTTTTATTGAATGACAATACAAGTTATATAAAATCTTTTACCCCCAATAAAATCGACATAATTAAAAAATTCAGCTTTTTAAATGTATTTAACTGTATTGAATTATTGAGCAGATATTATTTTTCTATTAAGAATCAGAATTATGACAAAATATGATCTTTTCATATGAGAAAAAAGAAAATAAATTGAGATGTAGTGAAATAATAAGACTGAAAGCATCTAATATTATGAAGTATTTATGTTTCATATTACAGTAAGAAGGGTTTTTCTATGTCATTTATTTTGTGGTATATTGTTTAGATAGTTTTGTGGCTTTCATTTTAATCGTCAGAAAAATGAATCAAAATGTCTCCAACATATATAGTTAACGTGAAATTAAAGTTTTAATAAAAATCTACTACATAGAAAAAATCTTATAAAAACATCAGCATATTTATTTACGTGATTATGCATTTCTTGTGTAAAAATCTATAAATTAAAGATTATCATACTAATTTATTGTGCATATGTAAATTTAAATACAATATTGAAATAAATTTTAAGGTATATAAATTTTCAAAAATTACATTCCATATTATGTGCCAGGTTTTTAATTATATAGTCTCGATTTGTTGTATATTTCTTGATCTAAAGCGTACGTAGTGAACTAAAATAAAAAAATTGTTTGTCAATATGAATATAGAATACTTTTATTACAAAATTTCGTATATTGATATGTATATACTTTATTACAGTATGCTATAAAGCTAAAAAAAACGAAACAAGAACTTATTTTGTGCTATATTTTTCATTTTTTAGAATAGTAATACCTTTTCTCTACGCAATTCCTGTTGTAATTATTTATTATAAAAACTCGATTTGCGATAATTTAAATCTAACTGATTTTTTATTTATCCGTTATTTTTACAAAAATTAGTCTGTGTGTTCAAAATAGATATACCTTCATGTTAAAACCTATAAATTTATGCAGAAATCAATGTAATTATACAGATTTCTTTATGATTGTAGACTTCAGCTGTAAAGAAAAATTTAGTAATATTTCTATAATTTTTAATTCATATTTTGTTTTTAATACGTTTAACCTTATATATTTTATAGCTTAATAGCAAGAAATTTTGGTTTTAAAACTAGATATTTGTATTTGACCATTTACATAATATAACAGACGTGAAAAACCTTTTAAATATACGAAAATATGTTTAATTCTTGTGCTCGGATTTGTGATTTTTTAAGTAAAATGTGCATTTCAGTTAGTAGTATTTTATAAGACCATAATCTTTTTATGTTGAGGGCATTTTTATATATAGTGTATGTCTCTTGGATTTGGTCGACATCAAAAACCAGACTATAATTTTGAATCTTTGAGTTCGTGAAAATTGAGATGATAATTGCAGATTTATTTTTTATAAGTTATATATTTACCTTAAATCCATTACTCCCTAGAGAATAATATGATTTTATTAATTTTGTAATATGAGATTTCTTTGTATAGATGTTCAGAAATATAAAAAAACAGACCATGCAACAATTTTTTGAATATTAGTGTTTTAAATTGTTGCAACGTCAGTTATCGAATTTTTTACCCGCATTAATTGTACTTTCTTCTTATTATTCTGAGTTCAAACCAAGCGATTTATTTTTTCTTTAGAGCTAATGAAAGATACTATAAGGCGTAGTTGATATTTATTAGAAATATTAGAACAATTTTATTACACAAGTCAGTAATAATATATTAATAAAAAAATTTCAAATATATTTATAAATTTGAGCTCAAAAAGGCTAAGATGTAATTATTTTCTTGCAATCAAGCAGTAAATAAAATATAAAGAAAATTTCGTAATTATATATAAGATTGAACCTTAATATAAATATAATCTTTTATAATAAAATGATATTTTATAGAATAAAAAAACATATTTTAACTAACTTTATGTATTCTTAGATTCTAAACTTAAACAGCCAAAATTGATGATTTTCTTAATATATCACATAAAAAAATATAATTTTAGCAACCTAGAAATTTATGATCTTGATCGCTTTTATACAATTATTTATGTTTATATAAAAAAAACCTAAATTTATGCAGTTAAAAATAGATAATTTTTGATTGTTTTAATGTAAAATATGATCGAAAACAAAAAAACCTCAAAATTTTTTTTATTTGCCTATTTTTTCGTTTTTTTATGCAATAATTAATCTTACATACGCATGTACATTCTAAATTTAGTATTTAATAACGTTTAATATCTATGATGTTACATCAGCCTTTTTACTTTATAAGAACGGTGGTATTTTGTATGTTATATTTTAAATCTCGCTTTTTTACTTTTTTTGTTCTATTATGTTACAATTTAACCTTTATCTTTGTTATTTTATCTCTATCATACATTTTTTTGTAATTTTTTTCATTTGTCAAAACAGATCCAAGTGCTTAAATTTTAATTTATCTATTCAAATTTTATAAATTACATAATAGATTCGAATTTAACAAAATGCTTTGAAAAATAAGTAAAATGTGTAATATATATATATTTTCTAGATTTTTTTACATCATTATCCTTTTATATGATTTAATATAAACTAAAATATATTTCTGGCTGCAAGGTAGTGCACTTCCATTGTGCTTACAAATTTTGATGCATATAAATAACTAGTTAAAATAGAAAATTTTTGTTCATATTTATTTTAATATGGAACTTTATAGGATATTTCAAAGACACATAAAAGATTGATTTTAGATATTTATATCATGTCTTACTATTATGCATATTTTACATCGACCCCAAATTTAGTCAATATGAGACAATAGTAAGCTAAGTTGGAAAGGTGATTACAACACATCTAAAGATGCAATGCAATCCTTTGGGAAGAATCTTAAGCGGAAAAAATCATGACATTATATCGGATTAATGAATGATTTTTTGTAATTATCAATAGAAATCATACATTTTTTTTGATGTGAAGAATGTAATTAGCTGGCAGTATGGTATGGATAAAGCAACGTTTCTTTCCACATATTATATTACAATTTGGGATTTTTAGAATACAGAATGGTTTGTTGGCTAGTCACGACTTCTTTGAGATGGGATGCAAGATAGACTGTGTGTATAACATTTAAGCTGCATAAGATGATTTGAATATGAATGTGTTGGGTATCATAAAAGATTTTGAAAAAAAATGTTTTATATAGGTTAAGCATGTAAATAAAAGATAATAGATGAGAAAAATATATACAGCTAGTTTTTAAAATAATTTGCGTTGTATACAAATTTTTTGTTTAAAAGATGTATAAAAAACACTTTTTGATATTCCTGATAATGATTATGAAAGAATAAAGGTGGTAAAGTATTTCTGTTAACAATATAAATTGTGTGTATTGTCTTGTTTACAATATGAATGTGTAATAGTGTAAATTCGAAGTTAATACATGAAGAACTATAAATGATGATAGGTGACTGTGATACTACAAAAAGAGTATGTCAAGGTCTCGATGAAGTTTATATGTATCATGTGTAATTAGCGTTTCTTCAATGTTTTTATAATATTAGTATTCGAGTATGAAGTTTAAATCAAATGTTGTGATTGTTAGTCGAACTTATGTGTTCTACACTTGATAAATCATAAATAATAGTCTGTTGAGTAATAAGAATGAAGCATAGAGATTGATTTTCAATTTATTTGAGGGTGCTTCATAGGATGAAATAGAAAATAAAATAAATTTATATATATTACTTTTTTCTTTAACCTGAACTATTTCTATTTTAATTTATAAGCCAACACCAGAAGCGTTTCATAGTATTTCTTCTTGTCAATTTATCGATTATAAAAGGAGACACTGTATGTATTTTAATTTATTTATCAAATTGAAAAAACTGTTTTTTCCGTTATAACGTTAGCAATTGCATGTTTTTATGTAATTTTATACAATAACTATATACAAGATTTGCACTTTATATATATTTGCAATGATTTGATAAGTAATTTATTGTTTTGGATTTGATTTTCTATACTTTATTTGATATATACTTTATATGCAAGATTTATATATTGAATTAAATTTAAGAAAATTTTGTATAGAACATACTTTATTTATTTTAGATTTCAAATTTAAAGAAGATGGACAAAAAGTTTAAAAAATACAGACATAATGAATAAAAGATCAAAATTTTGTAAAAACTATCTTTTTCATATAATCTATTATTTTGTCTTTTGCATACCATTAGTAACAAGGTGCCACAATTTAGATGTTAAACGCGACAAGTATCAAGAAATATTTGATTCATGTATAATTTATAAGATAAGTGAGTTTATTTCGTAAATTAAATCTATTTTTTTTTACATAAAAATATAGTCAATACATTCAAAAATTACAAATTGCATTATTATATTGTTACAACATGAAAATCAAATTATGTAAATGCAAAAAATGATTACAAAATTTCCTATATTATGACATACAAAACGCATAAAAATTTTCTAGCAATTCAAAAAAGACTTTTGGTCATGAATTTTGAATCTTATGTTTTTTTATTCCTTCATATTACCATAGAAAAATATTTCTTTTGTTTGAAAACTGTTAATGCAAATATTTAGATTCCATTCTGCTACCTATATTTTTATACAATATACCTTTTTTTATTGTTATAGTTTCGTATTTCATGTTTTTTTATGGTTTCTGAAATACAATAATCTCGATTTAAAATGAAATCCAGAATAATAGGCAGAAATGAGGATGTATATTATTGATCTATCACTTATTAAAGTATTTAGATCATTAAATATAAATGTAGTGCGAAATAAGGCACAATATTAAATTTAGAAGTAAAGATATAAATCTCGAATTGTTCCAAAATAACATCACATAAATCATTAAAGATGCCTAGTTTTAATTTTTGGAAGATAAAACAATTGGATTTTTATCAAGAATTATTGTATATATTCCCTTCTAAATAAAAAAATATAGATATTATATGTCATAAGCGTATGTATTTTTATACAAAATAATATAAACATAAGCATTCCAAAAAAACGCAGTGATTGAACAAACCAAGAGTGGTATTTTAAGCATGATTTAATTTACTTTTAAGTTTAAGCCGTGATTTTTAATTAAATTTATTATTTTATTAGCTTATCGTGAGCATTATCTATGCATGATAAAAAAAACCATAAATTCTTACCAAAACAGTTTAGTGTGATTATATAGAAATCAAACTAATACATAGATTTAACTGTTTAAATGTTCTTTCATGATTTTATTGTGTTCACATGACCTAATTTAGAATGATATATCTAAGAAACGATCTTTTTTTATAGATATAATATCAATTAATAATTAAGAATGTTAAGAATGTTAACAATTTTAATAATCAATATTTAATTCTTATTGATTATCAGGCAAATTCGAATTTATAAATATATGTGAATCAATCTATGATAATTTAAGCCATATGGCAATGTTTGGGTTACTTATACTTGTGACATAATGCTTGTTTACAAATATTAAATATATTATTTATATGTATAAGAATATTTCTGCATCTAATGATATGGTGTTCATAAAAACTTCTGATAAAATTGAAATATGCAAGAATGTTTCCATATCAAATAGATTTTTGTCTATAATACTTGGATATTACATCGATATCAAGAATGTTTCTGCATTAAATATTTTCTTGTTTATTAAACTAAATGTAAAATCAATACATATAAGAATTTTTCTCTAAGAATCAATTTATTTTCTACTTTTAATATTAGATTTTTAGTAATTATAATTTGTATTTAAATACTTATATAAAGCGATAATTTTAATATATAATCTTATGTGATCTAATGACATTAAAATTTAAATTTTGGCAACTAGAAACGATACACATTTTAAATGTATAATTAAAACTAAAGTCAAATAGTTATTCATGCCGGAATACATTATTAGTTTGTCTTAAAAATAGAAATATAGGTAAAAATAATAATTTGAATTTTATTGAGCCCATTAGATTAAAAAATATATTATATGACATAAAAATGTGGATTAATTAGAAGCTCTAAAATAAAAATACCTTTTATAAATAAATTTACAAAACAAAAATCGGACATAAATATTGCTGCAGATTCTATTCATGTATTGTTTATTTTAGTTAAGGGATCATATTTTTTTGGGAATTAAATTAAACAAATTAGTGATCTTTTTAAAGATAGAAAATCCTTATTGCACCATTTCATTTGGGATGCGAAAAGTTATGCTTTAACTAATAATTGATTTATAGTGGCGTCACGTTAGTAGCAAATAAATTTTTCATTCCATCGTTGCATCGAAAATCATAGATTAGACTATTGGGTGATACAAAAATATATATAGTATAATTAAAAAAATGAACTTGGTTTAATTTACAAATGCAACACAAGAATAATACCATATGTGATGACTTGGGATGGGGTGGTCACAAAATATCATAAAAAATATGTTAAGGAGTTAAAAATACCGGACGAAGTAGAAGCATACATGCAAGCCCTCACACTCCGCAAGACACTTGAACTCATCTCATTTGAGAGAATAAGAGCAGTTGGTGAAGATAAATCAGAGAAAGGTGTCAAAAAATGCATCAAGGAGTTGTGCAATATTCCCAACACGCTGAACACGTCTAAATAGATAAAATCGATAAAAAGAAAATTAACCCATAAATAAATAAGAGTATAATTAAAAAAACCAATATTATATGATCAGTGGAAATAATTTGTTATTGTGGATTTATTTGTTGTTTTATTTTGTAAAATTTTACAAAAACAAGTTTGTTTCAATTTTATGGAATGTATTAAAAATTTAAAAAACAAAGTTGTTAAATCTATAAATATTCCGGTTAAATTGCAAAATTTCACAATTCGTGGTTTTGAAAGACATAAAGTGTTGTTTTTGTTGATTTCGTGATAATCGTAGATTTTTAAATACCTAAAATAATACAATCTACTTTAATTCTAATTTTAGATTGTTAAATATTTTATTTTAAAATGTAAACCCACCGGAGCATAGTGAGCGTAAAAAATACCAACGAAATATATAAATATCGATCAGAAATTCAATTGACGAAAAAATAGTTTTATTATGTAGACTTAGATTGAAGAAATAATTTCGACTAATAATATCTGATCTTAAAACTAATGGTCTGATTCCCAAAATTCATGCTTTATGTATATCAGTTAATGATTTTAAAGGAAATACATTAGAAATATATGCTTATTAACTTCATGTGGTATAATATCTATCTATTGTAGATAAAAAAAACGTTACAAGAATAAAGTTGCATATATATATGAAACACATTTTAAGTAATAATATCGCACGTGATATATATGTTAGTTGTGATAATAATGCGAATAAGACGAAAGCACGGGGATGCAACTTAGATATAAAATGTATTCAATAGCATAAAGTGAGAAATAAGTGTTGAATATTCTATAAAAGTATTGAAAAATGCAAAAAAAGTATAAAATACCAATATATATAGTCCACATTTATTTGTCTTATAGTGACTCAATTTCATATGGATAATCGAAATAATTTATTGGAGTACCTTTTGGCACGCTTCATATATCTAGTAATATGAAACAGATATACTAAACCGAAAATCAAAATTTAGATCTTAAAGGTAAATGATATATATATGTTAGTATGGAAAAAATTGTCAGAGAAGATAATATTAGTATTCGTAAAAAAGAATGTTTCAACACAGGAAAGTAGATTAGTCTACGAACTCATCTTATAATAAAGAAATTCAAATATTGTAGGACTAATGTTTTTTGTAATAGAATCCGAATAAAGAGATAAATAAAATTACAGTGATAATGATAAGTTAAATGAATATAAAAAAAATTATATCTAAGTTTTAAATACAGAATCAAAAAACGGTAATATATTTTACTCAAACTATAAAAAACGATTGCAGATTCTCTATAGAAAGGATCTACAATTTGAAGGTTACAAGAAATGGAATTTAAACACCAGCTATGATCGTTATAATTTATAACTAGATGTTAATTATAATTGCGACTTCAAGAACGTATATTTAGATTGATTTTTATGTGTTTATCTTTATAAAAAAGAACTGATGATATACATATTACCAAAATAAAAATAAATTTGTAAATTTAATATCAACACAATTTAATTGTTTTTCAACGTTACGTTTAAATCTAAAAAAAAATCATTGTGCTTAAATACTTATCAAAATAGATATTTGAGCGATTTAACTTGGGTATATCAAGTAAATTTGAATATTGTAAAAAATAGATAATGACTATGTGTTTCATTTATAATATAATTGTTTATTGTACCAAACTAAATAAAATATTTGCCTTTAAAATCATTTTCTTTTACAAAAAATCAAATATATTCCACAGATTTTAAAAATTTTTTGCATATATGAATTTGAAAGGTATTTAAATTATACATAGGAGAGATTTAATACATTCATGTTATATCAAATGGTAATAAGCTAAAAGAAGTATTTCTGCAAAATAAAGTTATAAAATTTGTGTTATTTGCTAAAACACTAAAGTTTACTGTTGCAACACATGAAACATGTTTTCTGTTGCATTTAAACAGCAATATTAATTGTTTAATAAAATATGAAATTTTCTAAAATGATGCAATGTGTAGTTAATAAATATAAACTTTGAATAATGCTATAAATTTAGAAAAGAGGCCTTTTTTCTAAAACAAATATCTACCTATTAAGTAAAGATTTTTACATTATTCAAATAACGAATTTTTTTCGAAATCTAGGATAATTATCTACAAAAAAAATTGCTTCTAAGTAGAAAAGAAACGATATATCGCACAAATCCGCGTATAAATATGTTTTTTTTGAACAAAAATATGCAATAAATTTAAAAAAAAATTAATCAAACACATATCATAATCATTAACATCAATGATTCTACAAATAAGATATTGTATTTGGGGTTTAGGCATGAAACTTAAAAACTAAAAAGACTTTCTTGATTTTGTGAAGTACTGATTTTATAGATGCATACTATAATATTTCTCAATTAAATGATTATATCTTCATATGAACTTGATTGCTTATTAACTTTAATCCGTCTAAAAATTATTTTATTCATGGATCATGTAAAAACCCAAGTATCATTCTAGAGATTTCTGATATAATTCATAAGCTAGCATGCTACAATAAGCTTAGAAAGCCATAGTGTAAAATTAAATAAATATACGAATTTTTCGTTCTATATAGAACGATGATTTCAATTTTTAAAATATAAACATAAAATTTTTATTGAAAAAATAGTGTTTTCGAATGCTTTTTCTTTTTTAAAAATATTGTACCATCTACAAAAAAAAAGTTATACTTTGACCTCAAATCAAGCCTTTGCTTTTATAAAATATAAAATACCAATTTTGTTAATAATTTTATGCAAGATTTTATAAATAAAATACATATTTTACCGTTTAGGATACATATATGATTCAGTAACTTATACATGCCGAATTCTATTTTATATAGTTTCTGATTTTATATGTAGACATCGTGTAAAATAATTTTGAATTCAATTTATAGATTTAAATCCGCACTCAGATGGCCATGTATTCTACTTTGTATCCATATTTATATCGCATATTTGGGATTTAATTTTATTTTTGTATTACCCTTTGGCATAACTCTTTCGTTTATAATTATAAATAGAGTCTAATATTCTATTAGAATATAAATATAACCTAATTAATTCAAATTAAAGGTTTTTTGGTAGTATATAATATAAAAATGCACATATGGCCAAAGTAAATTTATAATTAATTAAATCTATTGTTCATGTTTTTATACAATAAATACAATTATATGCGCTAGTATCAGAATATATAGATACATATGATAGATATTTAGATCGTTGGAATTTTATGCTTTAATGTATATCTGAACTCATACAAACAAGAACTATCTAATATTTTGCGATTGGTTTTGTATTTAAATTTTTTGATGTTATATTATACCATTTAAAAGCATTGTATGTCGTATTGAAATTCAATAAAAATTTCATGCTTATAATATTAACAAATAGCACATAGAATTATAAAGTTAATAGATAAATTTATGGGTTCCATAATCCTTTTTGTGTAAATATGATACTTTCATGGATATTTAAAGTATCATAGTTGTATAAATGCAAAAAATTGTTTATAACTAATAATATTTATTGAAAAGGATTTTACAATTGTTGCATATAAATGCTACTATAGTATAGAGAAGGCATTTCAATATGCAAGATTTGCATTATTCTAATATATGATTGCTTTTAATATAAAAAGAAAATTTTCATGAAAATAACTATATTATAAATTGTATATTTACAAATTTTTTTATAAAACATGGAATGTAATTACATTATAGTTTATAGTTTTATCTAGGGGTATAAATTGTGTGATGGTTATTTATACCCTAACATACATCTTCTATTTTTCAAATATGTTAAAATAATTTAAATGTTTTTAAGTTCTCTTAGCACAAAATAATGGCAAAACGAAAGAAAAAAAAATCTAGGATCTAATTCTACATATTTGAAATTTAAAAAGATATATACTAAAATTTTTATAGAAAACTACAGTTTTTTAGATTTAAACTATATGTTTTACCAAAAGATTCTCGTAGAACTTTGTTCTTAGTTTTTTTTATTATCAAATATAATTATAAAAAAAAAGCAAGGTTATAGGTTTATTTATACACCAAATATACGCATTAAGTTATGGGAATAATTCATGTTTGAAATATTAGCAAATAAAAACAAAATAAATATTCACTCATTCAAATTATACTTATGGTGAAACATTCTACCAAAGAAATTTAATATCAAAAAGCTTCTTTTTATACACTAAAATTATTTTCAAATAACATCGAAATCTGATTTAAATCATCTTATTTACATTAATTGAAATTGAATTATCCTTTATACACTGAAAAGATTTGAATATAATAAAAAAAAAGGTATTTACATCTAGATACGGATATGTCTAGTATGCTTTGAGCTTTATTTAACTTAGTAAATTTACAAAATTTATTGCTGATGAAAAGTGTAAATAACCCAAGGAGGCTATATTAATTGTACATAAGGGAGCATATTATTATATTTGTGATCCTATATATGTTCTTTGCATATTTTGTAAATAAAGTAATTTCTGCAAAAGATGCGGTCTTTTATTGCTCTTCATGTAAGATAATATTATTCCAGTTGAATTTTCACAACCTGTTGTTACATGAGATGATGAAATTTTTTTATCTGCTAGTTTAAAATAAAACAAATCAGAAATTAATGTTCGCATATATTATAATTTCTAGAAAATTTATATTTTGATCTTCACGTATCTTTCTACTTAAACACATAACAAATTAATTTTTACATTATCACATGGTTCTATACTACTATAATTATGCTGATGTATATGGTGATGTATCATAACAGAGGCATCATTGATCTTGGTAGCAGTGTTGTTTTGTAATGCCTTATAATCATACTAAATAACATTTATGTGCATTCATAATGGACGGGCAAAGCACAGAATCTTTAATTTTTATGTATTTAATCTCGGGCTTTAATAGGTAAATCTTATATTTTTTATATGAGTAATGACGATTGAGACGCCTATAAATATATCATTATGTTGTTAAGTATAGGATAACGATGATTGCCTCAAAAATTCATGCTATTATAAAGCTACTGTAAAATTACATGTTTTTTTCAAGTTTGAGAACATTAAAACAATAAAATTTGTTTAATATTATAGAATATATAAGAAAAGATAATGCAGAAGGAAGGTAGAAAGCATTGGTAATCCAGTGTCTTTTTTAATGAAAAATTAAAAAAATATTGTACCAACCACAATAAATAGCTAAAAATATATTGAGAAACACCAAAAAGCGTGCCTAGCTGTTGAAAAAATCTTTAGCTATTCTGGCCTAATTAATTTATCTAGTTTTTTTCTATCAAATATGGCAATTATTTTTTTCAATTAGATTATATCGTATAAAAAGACATTCCCCTTAAGATATAAAATAGCCAAGACAGAACTGCTATGCGATTTCGTAATTTTAACTAGTCAAAAGCGCTTTGATATGACTTTATTTTGCTTTCAGTACTCTTTTTATCATATTGATATACATAATCTATAATTCAACGTTTGTTTAGAACAATCAAGATACATTCCTTATTCACATACAGTTTTTTATAAAACGTTTAATCTGCACATATATACATATTGATTCTTCATATCACTTTTTTTAGTTCTTTTAACTGTTATATAATTTGTGGATAATTATAATATTAATTGTGTTGTATATATTTGTTTTACACTAGTGATTTTTTTCTGTTTATTTTTAAATTACCTAATTGATATGTTTATATTTTTTATCGTGTAGTTTCCATCTTTTATCTTGCTTTTTATTTTATATTGGTTAGGTTTTCATATATTTAGAGGTTACTATCGTTTTCTCTGCATTAAAACTTATTAAAAAGTATAAAATACTATTGAGAATGCATTTTTTTATAGTCTTTTTATCTGTTAAACATACTATGGGCTGCAAACACATAAGCATATTCATGAATATATAAATTTATGTATATCTTATACGACATGTACGTTTATTTTACATACCGGTTAATTTTTTCATATTTTTGCGTTGATTTACGGTATATTTTATAGAATATACCTTATATCCACTCTTGCCTGGTTTTAAAAGCATTTTTTTCGCTAAGAAATCATTTACAATATATTTATAAAGTTTCTAACCAATGTATTTTTACCAGCAGAAAGGAACCATACTACTTGTTAACTAAATCATCCTCGTCCAATATATAGTAAAATTCTTTTATTTACAAAACAAATATACAAAGATTGTACAGTATGAATCATGACTAAAAGGGTTTTTTTATTGTGCCAAGAATATATACAATTTCTATTATGTACACAACTATCATTTTTATATGCAAATGATATATTTTTTAATTTTATGCTGTTATATCAATGATAAAGCACCGATTTAGATTTCAATGTATTTCAAAATAAGATACACCGTTTTACGATAGCTTATAATTTTTACATTATCAAATAGTATTATATATTTAATGTATAAATGGATCCAGTTTTTATCTGTATATATAGCATATATGTTTGTGTGGATTTTGATTTTGTTCCCGCTTTTAATTAAATATAAATTTTATATATTCTTTTTAATCCCTCGAAGTTTTTTCCAATACAAATGATTTAAATATCATTTCGAGTAGTCACTCTCAGAGATTAACAAACATTATTATATTGAATCCCTTCAGAAAACAAAGTAACAATAATTTATGATATAGAATATAGAATATGGGCTGTGAATTTGGTATGAAAGCATTTAGGACCAATCTAATATCTTAGAAACATCAAGAAGTATCCGTTTTCTAGAACCCTGCAAAAAAAGAATGATAACAAGACATTAAAATCAGAATCATGTGCGTTGATATTTACAGAGCATAGGATTCAAATTTAATTTCGAACAGACGATATATATAAGCTAAGCTATTGCAGGTTTTTAAGAAATTTTGTGATGACTTTTAACTTTTCATGTAGAGTTATAATAAAATTGGGTAGATGAAGGAAAGTGACACAAGCGATCGTGTACAGTGAAAACTCAAATTCTAAAATAATATTCTTTTAATGGATAAATTGGAACAGTAAGAATAGCAATTTTGTTACAGATTGAGAAAATCAGAAGAGAAGAAAGAATAGTCGTATTAGTATGGGGTAATGCAGAATATACAGTTTAAATTGGTCATTGATAAGATTAAAGAGATTAATGTGTACATAACGTGGATAATATAATGAGTAGGATTTTTATAAGTTATTCTAGTGTGAATATGTAGTACAAACGTTTTCTACAGTGTATTTTTAATACCGTGATTTTTACTTATATATGAAAGTATTCTGAATGTTGAGCAAGATTGTGATTTCTCGCTAGAAAAAAATATGATTAAATTATATTTTGGGAATTAAAATTATTCAATGTGGCTTAAATATTCTAAACAGAAGTCGAATAGAACTTTGATTACTATACGTTTGTTAATTTTGTATGAATTCTTCCTTTTTTTATTTGAATTTATTGCTATAACTTAGCAAAGACTTTCCAAAATCAATGTTAAATTTTATTTAAGATTCTTCATTAATATCATTTTCATATAAATAGAATATTTTTGCCGCTTTTAGAATCAGTAAATTATAAATTAATTCATTTTAATTATTTTTAATAAAACGAACCTTGGTGTTATAATTAATTATCCATGTATATAATATAAAAAATTATTTTGTGATCTTTTAATAGAGATATAACAATTTTATAATTATATTTGTAAGATTTTTCTAAAAAACCAGTTTCATTCTAAAATATTCCCCTATAAAGATTGTATAAGGTCACATAGATACTATGAAATTATCTAGAAAATTAATCTATATACACGAATGTAAGATATTTATTCTCTATGACTAATGCCAACAAGTATTTATGATAATAAATTCAAAATCTGCAAGTCATGATAATTTTATCTAGAATTTTTTGATATTGCATGAAAAATGTGTTGAATATGTTTTGTTCGCAGGATTTGAAGATAATAACTTCGAGTTTAGATTATATATAAGCACCATAATTATTTAATACTTAAAGCTATATTGTTTTTTTATTGGTTATAAAAAATTAAAACGTATATTTTTATGTATTTATACTCACATATTTAGTTCGTTTACTTTTAATAGCAGTTTTCTTTTAACTAAAAATTTTAAAATTTATTTGGAATAGATCAGCAGCTATTTTTATTTGGTTGAATAAATCCATGATTTTATTACATTAATGTATCTATCAGTGTTTCTAAATTGAAGTAAAGTAGACAAGTTTGTTTGAACAGCCAGAAATTTTAGACAATCCTCACGTGTATTTGTTGGTTGAAAAAGTATAATTTCTCGTCAAACATATTAGTTACAGAATATTTTATGTTAATTATACAATGGATGCCACAAGTACATTATTATCACTCTAGATCAATAAAACAATGAGAATAAATTCTAGTAAAATTTATTTTAAGATATGACAACTACTGATATAAAATTACCCAGTTGAAAAAGTGATTTTAACTGGTAAATTTCTAACTTGAAGCATAAAAAAATCTCTAATATACCTTATAAACGTGAATAAGAGCTTGTATTTTGTATTTCAATGGATTTTGTAATTTTGGATTTATCTAGTTGATTGTTTGTGTTGCCAATATTTTTTTTTTCAAATCATATCTTTTGTAAATTTGTTGCTTGAATTTCTGAACTCTAATATATCATATTTTGTAATTTTATGATACATACTATATACCTTTACACCCAATATCATTTTTAGAAAGTAAGTTATAGTAATGACATTAAAATATTTGGACTATAATAATTCGATCTTTCTTTATTCCGACTATATAAAAAAACTACAAAATTCGGCTGCATATATACTTGATTCTTGAATATATTTATAAAAGCATATATTCCACAAAATTCAGAATTATAGAGCAAAAAACTAACACATGAAAATAGAATCTAATCATAAAAAGTGAATCATATGCCGAAATTATATAGACCTATATAAGAAGATTATATTAAAGATTGTTTGTTTCATTCTCAAGGTGTATTTTAGATTTAAATCGCTCTAACCAAACCAATTATCCTTCTTGTCATATTGAATATCTAAAAGAATTAAAATTTTCGAAAATTTTCGACAAAATAAACCGTTGCCTGTTTGAATTTTAAAACCTGAAATCTAGAAGGCAAAATGAATTCAGGCTTAAATCAAAGTTATATTCCATCGATTCTTATAAGCTATTAATATATTACTGCTCCCAATTCGAATCCTTATATTTGATCTAATTCATGAAATCCAGATATAGATTATATTTATTTTGCATGTTTCTATTAGATAGTCTTTTCTATATACCACATGCTACTGTGTTATATTTATATGTTAAGTATAAAAACTGAAATGAAAAAAATAACAGATTTATGAAAAGCCGATATTTGAAAAAAATGGGGTCCGAGGATGTTGATATATAGCAGATCTAGTTATAATAAAATACGCATTTTAGGTTACAATCGGTTTTAAAGCTCTTTTACATATAAATCAATATTATCTATTATTAGAATGCCGAAATTTATTCAAAAGATATAGATCGAAATTATATTGGTATTGCTAGCGAAACAATGCCCTTTTACTCCTATTGAATATGTGTCTACTTGTAATGCAATGTAGGCATTGCACAATGACAGACTAATTGCTTAAATAGTTTTGCGGGATGTGGTTTTATTATAACATGATTAAATTTTTATTTTCAGAGATAGAATGCATAGAATGCACTTTTAAACTGTATATCAATAAAATATCTTACTTAAAGCAGAAAACCTGGTTTTAAGTAATTTAACTCCCCTATTTCATACAAAACTATCCTTTAAGAAAATTTTTTATTATAGAAACCAAAGACTATTGGCGTAATATGTCATAAGCACAACTGCTAAGATAAACATTTTATAAGGAATCCAAATTTGAAATTAATTCTGTTTCAAAGAAATCAAATAAAAATAGTAGAACAGCCAAAGATATTGTTTTTCTAAGTCTATTGCACAAATTCCCAGCACAATAATGCCAAGAAGTACAATGATATTGTACAATCTCTATAAGAATAATACAGATCTTTATTCAAAGTTTATGAATCTTATGATTGGGCGCTACTATCTGCATATTTACTTGTTTTTTTATTATAATATTATGATGTTTTTTTATATTTGGTTTTATAAATATGCCGTAAGCACATGATACAATAACTATTATACATTTCACAGGAGAAATATATTAAACGAAAATTTATTTGTTTTATGAAAAATATAAATTAGAAGTATCACACAAAATATAAAATTAATATACATTGTCGATGATGATGTACAAATATATAATAGCCCTAATTGGCTTGTAAAACCATTATTTAATTACAGATAAGTAGGGTTTTTAGCATAATAAAAAAATTGCGACTAAATAAAAATATTTTTCCTATAAAAAAAATTGTACACTGATAGTTTATGGCTTTTCAATAAATAATAAGATTTATTATCATCTTTTTGTATTATAATATCAAGTAGGTTATTTGCTTTAAAATAGCGTTTGCTGCGTTATGTCACAGTTAATATTACTTTTTGGTTACAATAATATAAACACTCTAGAAACCAAAGGAAAAAGACGATTAAGGGGGTTATTATAATTTTAAATCAGGTGTAAATGTGGAACTAAACGAAAGCAACAGAACAGAATTTAAGAAAGTATAAAGAAATTTTACAATGTGTTCTTTTAGTAGATATAATAAAACAAATAAAAAAGCAGGTAATGATGTTGGTTTAGAAAAATCTAAATATAACCTAAAACTTATGGAAAAATAATTAGAACAATATAAAGATAACTTTTGCTCATAAATTGACGGATTTTAAGTGTTGAACCATATTTAATATAAAATATATCATATTTAAAAAAAAGAAAACCTTAATACTAAATATTTTAAAAGAGAAATTCAAAAAACATTTTTTAAGATTTTTGTCTATAGATAGATATTTTGATGGTGTTTAATTTATAAAAATACATATATAAGATTGTTTATAAAAAGAAAGACAAAATTACAACATCATCTTACCAATCCTCATCTAACCAAACACATAATTTTATGCGATTCATGGCATATTATATATTCGTAATGATACAATTGCATTATTTTCGCGTTTTTACACTATGGATTGAAATGTTTGGATTTTTGTAATACAAATTAACGAGATATATGGCGTAGATAATTCCTTACATTTTTTTCGTATTCATAATTATATTTTTCTTTTTTATATATTTATTCACAACTATTTTTCATATTTTTATATACTTAAAATCAATAATCAAAAATAAAAAGTCTTCCTTATATTCCAAATAAATTCATCTAAAATGTTATAGATTTAAACAATATTATTACCAATATAATACATATAGAATGTGTTTTTTTTATTTATGATATATATATAAATAGAAGCTCGTACTGACTATTTCAAAAGCAAATTATGTGAAATTTATAACTATATGATCTATGAAACGAATTAAGTGCACATTTGTTTTAATTTTAAAGCAAATTGTCAATAATTACAAGATAACTTTATACTGCGTATTTTTATTTTATTGTAGTCATGAGAAAATCACATTGTGTTAACAACACACTCTAAGTGAGATAAAAGTACATAACTTATGATTTAAAGCGACATAAGATAATTATGTATCTATTCGAGCACTATGTCATAATATTTACTTTTTTGCTGGTTTTTTTGTGTATAATTGTTTTTATTAAAAATAATAAACCAAAGGAATATAAATAAGCACAAATAAATACTTATAGAATCCATATTTTATGATGAATACCTTACATTTAAAATGTGATTTCTAAACTGAGTTATTATATTCAACCTTGATACACAAATAATATAAGAAGAATATATTTTCTGTGTGGTATATCAGCTTTTGAGTTAAAGAAATTCATTAGTATTTAAAAATACAGAAATTACATTTTTAGCACTTTGTAACATTCTTATGCCTAAAATTTTATCTTTATACAAAAATTCATGGTTATAAATGTTTAAAAGAGTTTGGCTGCTTCTGGCTTTTAAACTAATTTGATTATACATCAAGAAATAAACTAATATTCAAGCTATGGTGAAAAAACCTCTATTTCAGACGTGTTCAATAAAACGTAAAAATGTATCAATAAATTGTTTTTTTTTGCAGAGAAAAAACACATTAAGAAATCAAGAAGTAACATTATTAACTATATCGCAAAGTATTTTTTTTATTTAAAGGAAGTTTCCTAAGCTTACATGACAAAAAAGAAACAGGAACATGCTTCTTGCATTTAACTATTATATCGTAATTTAGACAACATAAAGAAATTGAAAAATCTAAAAGGTTGTTTTTTGCCTGTACAAAAACAACCATTATATATTCATCGTAATGCAAAAAGGGTACAAAATCCAACTCATTTAAACTCGTTTATATGCAATATATATTATGTATGGATTTAACGAAAATGCTTTAGTTCAATATATACGTGCATAATAAAATTTTATATTGATGAATAAAGACAAATTACAATAAAAGGAATTCCTCTTGAATAATTACATAGTGTTCTCGATAAAATTAATAGTTTATTTTTGATAATTTGGAAGTCTTTGATAATTTTATATAACTTGTACTTCCTGAGATATGATTTTACTGTGCAACATAATGAGATTGATGGAATCCATGAACAAAACTTACGAAAGTAGAAACAATTTTAGTTAAAATAATTATAACTTAGCCGATATTATACTGTAAAATAAAATAAAATCTTGTTTTTACGGTTTAAGCATGTAACATTTTTATAAAGATCAGAAATACAGTAAAAAAATTATAATTGTTCCCAAGATTTAACATGCGGTGTTAGTTCATCCGTTTTATGAACTTCGAAATTAATAAACAATGTGAACCTATAAAATTTTACCTAGATATTTAAAGTAATATGTTATGACATTTGCACCAAAAAGTAAAATACAGATAGAATACAGCAAAACCAAAAAATAATATTAAGATCATCATGTGCATATGCCTAAATACAAAAATAATATATGGTGAAATAATTTTTTTTCTTTTTCATCATAAAATTGTGCACCACATAGATTAAAAATAAAAATTTTTTATTAATTGTGATGTAAAAATATTATAAATATGCCTTTGAGATGATGAGCAGACATAAATACATATAAGTATTTATAAAATTAAATTTCTATACAATAAAGATGTTATCTGAAAATTCAAATATTATGGATAATTAAACGACATTATTATCTGTATATTCAAAACTAGTTGGACTATTTCATTATATATACGATATGATCTCATATATTAAAAAAATATCAACATTTTAATATGGTAGATTAATATTATACAAATATATAAATTTTTTTATAGAGTAATGCATTACAAAATGAAGTAAACTATGACTTTTTCATTATTTGAAAACTGCGCTTCTGTTTTTGAATGAAATAAAAAAATAAAAAGATTATGCGACAAACGAGTATATTCTGAAAATAAATTACACCACGCATGGAAGATTTGATAGTGGAGAAAAAAATAAAAATCCTCAAAAGATAGAAAATTACTAAACTTGGACATTTTATCTGAAATGTTATGAGGTTTATATTAAAGATATTCTAATTATAATAAAAAATAATTATTCATATGTAATATATTTAAAATATATGTATAAATATCGGTGATATATAAAAACAATTTATTCCAAATTTTATATTTAAATGATATTCATAATATTTTACAAGCATATTTTTTTCTATTGGATTTATAAAAACATCTTATGGATGTCTAAATATATTTTTAAATAGTAATAAGAATTATACTTGATATTTCAAATTTATCGATATTACTTTTAGCTGTTTCATGTGCTGGATTATTTTCTGCTTGGGATATGTGGTTAAAATAATTGTATTTACAGATCAATTTAAAATAAAAAATATATAGAAGTCAATATATAAAATAAAACACAGTAATTAAAAAATCTTTCACACATTTTAAAGTTAAATTTATGAAACTAAAAACCCTAAAGCAAAAAATGGATCTATAATTTAGAAAAAAGAATTATCTTTATTAAAAATTATGCCGTTGAAAATTAATCATCTCCGATTTTAAATAGATGATAAATATTGCATACATTTGTAATTTTAAGAAAATTCAAATTTCGAAATACAAAAGTAATTGATTTTTACATTTATTAGTAAATTCTACTTATATAAATCGGATGGAATTATATTATGTAATATGCCGTTTTAAAAAAAATCAAATAACTTATTATAAAATAAAATAAATTGTGCGAAAGTTGATTTTATGTTTCTATTTTAGCGCTTTATATTATATTATTAGACAATTGATCCATAAATTTATGATACCAAAGCTTCCAATCGACGATTCTTTAGAGAAGTCTTCTGATAAAAAAAATTAAATTCAAATTTCGATATCTGGGATTATAATTTTTTAATAAAGTAAATCAAATAGAATATACTTTTACAAAAAATTACATTTAACAAATTTTTGCATTGATTAATAAATTTCATATTCATATAGTTTAATGATTAAAACTAACAAAATTTATTTTAAATTTTAAAATTTTACATTTTAAAACATCATATGGAACGTTACATATTTCGAACGTCAATTTTTTACATCATGATAGCAATTACTAATAAGAAAACAGTTAAGGCATTTTGTTAAAATTCAAACCTCTCCATTTGCTCCAAAAGAGCACAAAATAAGAAAAACAGCATTACAGCCATATATGATTATCAGATTTTAAATTTATACAAAAAATATACACACATAGTTAAAATCAAAATTTATTATTATATCAAAATGACAACATAGTCACTAAAAGGAAGAAATTATATTGTATTATTTTGAAGCATTTTTTTTTATTTTGCAATGACATACATATTTAATCAAATTCTTGGATAACTGTTATATTAAGTTCTGCCTATAAAATAGTTATAAACAGATTTTAATCGTAAAATCTAAGAGAAAAAAAAACCAATTCATTTTTTTATTGTGTAGATTTGTATTTTATTAAACCAAAATTCTATTTATAGTAAAGTCACATAATTAATTGTAATATGATCTATAGCGTATAAATATCAAGGATGATCTATAATTGAAAGTTTAGAATTAAGATACAAAAAATATATTCATATAAACTATATCCACAAAACCATAAAATATATAATTAATGCTAAATGTGGTACTATATCGTTCATATGCTATAAAATTTAAGTCTTGTGTTTGATATCATACCTTTTAAAATTGAAATCTAAAACTGAATTGCAAACTATTATAATGAGCTGATGATAATTTAGGTTCCTTTCCTGCCAATTATTGATAACAGAAAGACCCACATTGCTTTTATAAAAAAACTAAAAATTAAGTTATCAAAGAGACACAA